>NC_081410.1:313320118-313620118 GCF_030272615.1 Cryptomeria japonica
TTAATTATTTTATTTATACATTCATATTTTATATATGTTTCATATAAGCATATAGGTATATAAATATTTGAATATGATGTTTAAATTTTAATTCATTGGGAGTTTAATCTTTTAGGAATTTTATAAGGATTTTTGTAAGTTATTTGGCCATAGGGGATTATTTTTAGTCCACCTAAATTTAGGCTTTTTCAGATTAAATTTTATAGGGCATTTTACATTATGGATTTATTTGGCCCGTTAGTTGAATTTTTAGACACATTATAATTATTGTTAAATTGAATAATAGTTTTTAATAATCTATGTGCTAGGACTAAATTATCTAGTTCCTAAAGCAATTAAAGGTTATTGGAGATTAATAATATCTCTTGTCAATTAAATTAGAGATTTTTGTTTAAATTTATTTATTTATTAAAATTGATGAGATAATAATAATTCATTTGGAGAGTAAATATTCCGCATTTAATTTAAATTATTTTCGCTTACTTGATTTAGTTGTTAGAATTAACTCAAAACATAGTTAAGACAAAACTTTTTATTGCGTTTCATTTTAGCAAATTTAGTTTTATTAGGTTGTTATTTTAAAAAATATATATATTTCGTTTTTGTCCAAAAGTTTGGGCATGACACCTTGGTTCGATTGATCAGCTCTTCGAGCTTTAGTGTCTAATGCCATCTATATCATCGAGTTCAGTTGTTTGCTTTTTTTTTCCATCTGATTCGAGTAGTGTCATTTGAGGGCATTCATGCAAATTAGAGTCATCTCTACCTGGTTATGTTCTATTATAGTGGAGGTTCTTCAGATCAGCAGGTACTCTTCGACAGTGTTTACATCTATTTCATGCTTCAGTGGTGTTCTTGATTTTCCATCTCTTTTTGGAGTAGAGTTTCTTTCCCATGTGGTTTTCTCTATTTCTTTGGTTCATAGAGATTTAGTTGTGATTGGGTACCTCATCAGGCCTTGTTGTCAGGACCCAAATTTGCCTTCATCATGTAGTTGCATTTTTTGCTTCATGCATTTAGTTTTTTAGCTACTCCCTAAGTTCATCTTAAGGGGGGGTGTTAGAGTTATCTTGTATTAGCTAATAATTATTTATTTAATTATTATTCTATTAAACTCTATGCTTAAGCTAAACTTAGGCATTTAATAAATATTGCAGGTATTTGATAATTAAATACACATTATCCCTTTAGGGTTTCTTTAGGGTTGCATATCTTTAGGGTTTCTATTATCCTTTTATAAGGATTGTATTGTACTTGTTCATTTAATTGATTCCCTTTCTAAATGATAATCTTCTTCTTCAGAGCATTTATGCTTTTTTTCTTTGTGTGCCTCCATTCTTCTCTTGTGATAGGTATTTGTATGCAGGTGTTCTTGTGATCTCTGAAGTTGTATTTCCTCAATTTCTTCAATTCTCTCTAGCAGATGGATGCTATGTAGGTGCATGTTGACTACTATCAAGGTGATAAGTGAAAAGGGCCCCACATCACTGATATTAGTTAGATGGAACTCAAGGTCTATAAGATTCTTTTGTGCCAGCATGTACTAGAGGCTTGACATACTGTATGAGGGTTTGACTCAATAAGCTAATGGACCCTAAGAAATCCACCTCGATACTGTCCTTCACAATGGAAGCAAAATTCACATGCTCCACCATAGGTCTACCGAAGGATTTCGGTGCTAGCTTTTGTTCATGTTGCATGCCTCTACTCTGTCATGTGAGGATCCTCCACCCCTACCTTGAAAATTTAGGTAGTCAAAATAGTTAGGGATCTCATTGAGGACAAACTCACAATAGAGTTTCCTCAAAAATTACTGAGGCACCTCATGATTATTACATGGCGGCTAATCAAAAACCATCCACCACCTATCCCAAAATTTATTCCTTATCCCTTCATGGTGGCATTAATGGATAGGGAACCTCCTACATCTAAGTTGTAAGGGTTGATTAGTTCTAGGGACCATGAAAAGTGCACAGGGTCAACTTTATTTATTTTATTTTTCTTTACTGCAACATATGATAACTTGTTTGCATAAAATTAGCTTTATTCTTCTCTTTTGTTGGACCACATATTAATTTTACCACTCACTTAACCTACATAGGATACAATAGATTATAGTGACTGTGCAAGGCTTGTGATATGACTACTTGTGAAATTAGGATCTTTCAACCTATTTATCAACTCCTCAAGTTGTTTTTTGTTGTTTTCAATTTTCCCTAATATATTTTATTTTGTTATTGGGGGAGGGGTTGGTTGTGCCTCTTCTTCAAAAGGTTCTTCATGAGGAGGTGGTGGTGGGTTCTCAACATTTTCATATCGATTTTGATTTCCTAAAATTCAAAACAACTTTCAATTTAAATACCTAATTTAATCCATATTTTAAACAAAATTTGAGAGTAAAAAAATATAAATACATACCTCTTCGACCAACTCGACATCATAGTCCCATTTTGATGAAGATCTCACACTACTGGAAGCCAAAACTATGTCTCTACTTGGCGTGCATAGTTTGGAAGATGAAAAATGCATCTCCAGCCACGGGTTTGACATAAATGGACTTGTAAAATGTGATTTTTGAAGTTTAAATGTAAGCTTTGACATTTAGTGCACACCAAATAAAGTGTGCACCCTATTCGGTGAATGCCAAAAGGCCTGTTGGGGACCAAAAAGATTTTTTACATCTTTTTGGTCCCCCACCTTGGTGCATTTTCCCTTGTGATTTCCTCATGTCCTTGATAAGGTGCTCTAGTGCCTCTTTTTTTCCATCATACATATGTCAAGAAGAAATAACACCATTTTGTACAAGATCACTTGAATCAAAATCTTCAATTTTTAACCATGCCTCAAAATCCTTCTTTTGCACTTCCAATTCTTGGGAGAAGATATCCATGGTGTTGTCCACTTCCATCCTTATGACATCAAGACTACTAAAAATACTAAAAGCTAACCTCAGGAGCCATGTACCTTGACTTATCATTTGGTCCATCCATTCCTCCACTGCTCTACTTCACAATGCTTCTTGCTCGGCCCTTTTGATAATTTGTTCATCTAGTGATGAAGTCACTAGCTCAATGGCTTTCAAAGACATGGTAACCTTAATTAACACAGTGGTGATTTGTTCAATTTGTTCCATGATTTTATCCTTTTTGACCTTGTCTTCATCATACCTAGCAACAAGAGCATCTAAAGTTGATTGAACATAACCTAAAGTAGAATCATGAGTTTGTTTGCCCAACTTGATCCTATTGATTACATAATGTAATTCTTGAATTTGATCAATATCTTTATCAATGGGAGGAATAGAAATCTCTACATAATTATTTCTTTATTTGTCCACCTTTACCCTTGACAAGGTTTTGGTTTTCTTAATAATTTTAGGTTTTGTGGGTACAAGTTGACTAAAATAAAAATCATCAGGTGAAACAACTTGTTTCTTCCTCTTGGGAGCATTAGAGAATAATCATGGTGTAAAAGAGGCATCGTCATCATCACCTATGGCTAAATCTTGGGAGGGATTTATTGACTCTTGAGGGGTAGTCATCACTATAGGTAATGTCATGGTAATAACTACAATAGGATTTTTAATCTAGATGACTCAATGGGTCTAGGACCCGTCTTTATCATAAATTTGTCAAAATTATCTAACATAGTGGTAGAAAATTTAGACAAACTTGGAAAAGTGGAGAAACATTTTCAATATTGTCGTGGGGTATCTAGACCAAAACCACTAGCACTAATGGAAGAAATGTGAGCAACCATGCTAGGGAAAACACATGTGAGAACAGAGGGTACCGACTCAGAAGTAGAAATAGGAGCATGTTGTTGGCAATATATTGGATTTGGTGAAGTGTTTTCATTGATGTCAACATTGTATCTTGGTTGGAAACTATCCCGGTTGGACCTATCCTGGTTAGTCTTGGTGATCATCTTGGTTTTGGCTATAATTCTGATCCGGTGTGATAAGATCTCTAGAATCAGTTTTGGATGCTTACTCTAGATGGTTATTTGTTTTCCATATTCTGTTGGTTCATGTTTTGGTGCTCTGATAACTATCGCTTATGTTCCCAGTTGGTATTTCCTAGTACCGATTAGCTTTACTGGTAAAAGATATTTGGTGTTTTGGTCAGATGTTTTTGGTCCGCCTTATGGAATCAATTTCTATCATGTTAAAGGTTCTTATTGATCATATAGTGAGTGTTTGGTGACTTTTCTTTGGCTGGCATGTTGTTATGGTGGTCCTATTTGGATCCTGTTAGACTTTTTGTGTTACTTCACTAAGGGTTTCTATCGATTGGTGAAGCGTGTTGGATTTTGGTCTTAGTGGAATTTTTTGTGGATGGAATTTTTTGGTTACTTTATTTAGGTCCATGCTATGTAATGTAAATCATAATGTTGGTCTGGTGATACTGTGTAATATAATTTTTGTTATTATGGGTTTATGGGTTTGGGGTTTAGCCAACCTTGTCAATAAGGTTGATGATTTGTATTTATAGGTGACTTATTCATGCAAATTGCACATGGATGGTTATGTTTACATTATCAAAGAAAGGTTTATGTGCAAACAAGTGATATATCATTTGGTGAAGGATTTTGTATTGTAGGGCAGACATGTGTGTTTAACCGCAACTGTATCAAGCATTAGGATATGCTACTTTCACAGTTCATTCTTTCTAGATTATAGTCTGATGTTTTTGTAAGTAAGTGAGACTTCTTTTTGTGATGAGTGGTAAATTCTAGGTAGTCAACCTAATTGCAAGTGCACTCCCCATTGTAATTTAACATATTTCTGCAAAAGTGATGAATACTAAGAGGGGGGGTAAATTAGTATACCAATAAATACTGTAATCAATCTTTTAAATAGTTTAGCAGATAACTGGTGCAACAAATTCACTAATAAACCAGTTAATATAAGTGCAAACCAAATAGAAAACAAAGAATTCACCCACAAAAGCACAATCACCATAACACAAGATATTTGACTTGGAAACCCAAATGTGAAAAACCACGGTGAGCAAAAACTCACAAGTAACTATCTGCGGAATAGTAACCAGATCGGTTAAGGTCATACAATGTTCTTCACCAAAACAGATCCTGTTAGGAATCTAGATCTCTGTTAGGAGATAAGTCATGTTAAAGACTACCTTGTTAAAGGATTTCAGATCCTCGGTTGTGAACCACCTTGTTAGAGGATTTACAAAGGCTTTGTTGGGCCTACCCGATTAAGGGTTTCAGACTTGTCAAAGATGTGAGTAATCAACAAGTGAATGATCTAGATGCTAGCATAGTATGCTTAATTAGATCCTTGACAACTCCTTGTTAATGCATTTCAACATTACTTCAGTCTTCTATAACTCCACACTCTATATCTTCACACAGACCTAATCTTCTCTTCAATGGTCGCACATAACATTTTCTATTCTATATCTTATGTGCAAACCCTAGACATGATGTCCTTATAAAGGAATCTGATTTCATGTCAGTCCAATAGAATTAGACTACAAGTTCTTAGGTACAATGCATCTAGACACATTTGGTAACATGGCACAAACACACCTCCAAAGTGTCAATGGATGATAACTCATCACTCATTACAGTAATACAGGTTGGTAACTCATCACAGATATATACTGGTTAATACAATATACTGATTACCAGTTGTCAAAAATGAAGACTGGAAGATCGTAGTGTTCTGATCAAAAGTTAACTATCGCTTGGGTCCTTCATACCGCTTGAGATCCTCGAACTACTTGGGGTCTTGATACCACTTGGGATCTTCAATCAATATGTGACCAGTAAACCATCTTCCGCAAAATACTGATACTCTAAAAGACTAGTCATTCAATAATACACAATACCGGTTGGAACAATTACCGGTTGAGCATAACTCATACATCAAGAAAGTGTGTGTCCATCAATGACAATCAAAACATCATCAAAATGCCAACAATCTCCCCCTTTGGAATTGATGGAAACACTTAGGAAAATTTTGACATCTAAGTGCTTTACAAACAAAAAAAGGATGCCATCACCAAAATTACTCCCCCTAAGCATATACACTACCCCTTTTGCAAAAATTACAAGTGCATAAACATTCACCAAAATTTTAATTTACACTACTCCCACTTTACCAACAATGACAAAATAATGCAAAACTATTCTTTTTTATAAAATAACACAGAGTAGATGTTCATGACAATAAGGAATGAAATTTCTCAAAAACATATTTAAAGTTCTGCACAAAAATTTTCATGTCCAATGTCCATGACTCAAGTAAAAAGGTAGCAACCTCACTTTCAGTCTTCATCTAGAATTCCAGTTATTCCATTGCATTGATGGTACTCAGCTCTTGAGTTACCATGATGGCTTCCAAGTTGAGAAAACATCTTTGAAGAACCTACAGTTTTGGCAATAGGAGTAGTTGAAGCTCCTGCAAATCTTGAGTCTGGTTGCTGATCTCTAAGTCCATCTTGGAAGTTTGACGCTGAAAATGATGAATAGTTTGTCCATAGGTAGTGAATAAATCAAAGGGCATCTTGAAGTTGTTGATATATTCCCATAACTTTGATTGGAGTTGAGCTTTCTGTTTGAGCACATCTTTACAAAACAGATGGGGTTGGCAGATTTTACTCAGAAGTAATTTACCCTCACCCATAGCAACACTGATATCATTCTACTTCTTTAGTAGTTGTGTCCTGAGTTCATTCATTTTCTTGACTAAGGAAATATTGAGTGCCTTTTCATGGTTCTTTCTTCTAGTTGCTTGAGCAACATCTTCCAAGCATTGTACCTAGTCCTCTACTACGGTACAAAGAAGTTTGAGCTTGGATAGAGAGGATTCAGTACTGGGGAGGTTAGTACCAGGAATTAGACTGGTGAGGGTATCAACTTCAATTTGTATAACATCCTATTCTTTCCTCTTCCACAATTCTTCCAGTCTCTCCTATGCAAGTTTGATTCCTCGAAGTAGCTCAAACTCATCTAATAATTGAGTCAGACATGCAAGAGTTAGATCAATAGGACTGGTGGAATCAACTTGCTTGGTTTGATCACTGGTTGTCTTAGGAGTCTGCCCTCCTTCTTTGGTCTTGATCTCTACTTGTTTTCTCTTCTCTTCTTCCTTCTCCTTTTCCACTCTTTTCTTTTCTTCTTCTTTCTTTTTCTCTAACTCTTTCTTTTTCTCCTCTTCTTGTTTCTTCTCCATTTATTCCTTCTTCTTATCCTCTTCCTATTTTTTCTTCTCTTCCTTCTTCTTCCTTTCTTCTTCCTTCCTCTTGTCTTCTTCTTTCTTCTTTTCCTCTTTTATCTTGTTTTCTTCTTGCCTTGCTTTTTCCTCTTGTTCTTTCTTTACTTTCTCTTTGTCCTGTTTCTCTTTCTCAGCTTTTTCTTTGTCAGGAGTGACATCCTCATTATCTAATGCATCAACATTAATAGGGTTAATTTGTTCTTTCACTCTTTCACCTTGACTGTCAAATACCTCATCTGGTTTTCCTAAGGATAGCTCAGGTTCTTTATCAGCCTTCCTAGTGGCTTCAATACTTGGTGTATTTTGACAGCAACTTTAACATGTATGTGTGTATCATTTTCTACTTCAGAAGTTTTACCTTCTAGTAACCTGAGTCACCCCCTTCTCATAAAGAAGATTCCTTTGTTCTTATCCATAATTTCAAATAACTCAAAATCTGAAGCATCAGGAAAGTACTGTGCAAAAATTTTCTCCCTGATCTCTTGTTCTCTTTCAATGGCAATGCGCCATTTATTATCCAAAGAATTATACAAACAATTTGGAGTAACAGATTTAATCTCAGAAGGTGACCAATCATTAATACATAAATATTTAATGACCTCCTATTCTACCTCCTCTTTCTCACTATCATTAAAGTCATCAAAATATTCCTTTAAATCATCAAGCACTTTCCTCATATTCTTTATTGTCCTCTAACAATGTGACATTGGCTTATAAGAAGAAATATCTATATTTACCGATGTAGAAGTTGCTAGTATATTACCGGTAGACTTTAGTTTTTTGCTTGATTGCCTTGTCCTCTTTATTTGAATCTTCGGCTCAATGTCTTCTACCTTCGGTGAGTGATTCCTAGATTTTTGCTTCCTCTCGAATACTTTTGCTAGAATAATCTCAGGTTTCTTTTTGACTGGTGACTGCTTGGTCACTTTCAGACTATCAGATGTAACTGGTGCAGATACCGATGGCACTTCTTTTCCCTTTTTCTACTTCAGTTCCTCAATCAGTGTGACCCTCTCCAAGTAGGTATCGATTCTTTTCTTCTTTGCATCCAGTGGTGAGGCAAGTAGGGTGGAGGCATACCTGATCAATATGTCATTCACCACTTCATACCCCATAGGGCCAACTACTTTCTTTCTAAGTTCCACAATTTCCATTATGAAATCATCTATCCTTATTGTGAAGCAGATGTCATCTTCATACTTCTTCACTATATCACTAGATATCCTCATTCTCTGGCTCATCTTACATGTGAATTCATCAAAATACTTATTTATAACCTCAAGATATGTAGTTCCCACTACTTGTAGACTCTCCTTAATATGTCTAGAGACTGGTAGGTCAATAGACCATTGAACATCACCTACTCTAGGGAAAGAACCTTAAAAATAGAAGAATAGGCCGACTAGAAGTTGGCTAAACTTGAACCTCAGTGATTTGTCTAGTTTGATGGATTTCAAATTCACCAACAATTGCTTCTATAAGAAGGTACATAGGTCATATTTAGTACCTTCCTTGATCATCCTATAAGTAGCATTCACCGCAGCAGTAAGGACAGAATTTATTTTGTTGGCATAAAATATCCTATAACCAATCACCATGCAAGTGTATTTTACCAGATCATCAAATGGTGTTGACGGTCATTGCCCGTTGGTCACTCACAAAACTGGTGATCTCTTTCATTTTAGTTTTGGTGACCTTCCGTAGAATTGGTACTTCTCCAACATTGTAGAATCCAGTGATGGCATGAATCGCTTCTGGTGTGATCTCATGGGTCCGCTTGAGATACATCTTGTCACCATGCACTCTGTTGAGGATAATGTGAATATGTTCTTCTATAAATTCTTCCAAAAAGTATACTACATTGTGTAGTTTCATCTTCTTGATGATGCTATACTCTGGTTTGATCTTCTTTTTATCTCCACAGAATAGACTTAGCTGGGAGTGAATTACTAGGGATCCTAGGTCTTCCAACTTACAGTCTATATACCCTGAAATATCTCCCTCAACAATGACTTCAGCGGGAATTTGAGATAGGGCATTGTATCTCATTTTCTTTTGAAGAAACTCAGGTGTATCTTCAGGTGCACTAGAACTAGAATGTGATGCAGAGGCCATAACCAAATGATAAGAAAGAATTTTGGAAAATACCTTCACAATCTAAAATTTAGGTTTCCCAATATCGTGCACAATACACCACTTTGGTTGCTAGTTCACCACTTAGTGTTCTTCATTGATTGCTTGAAGATGATTACAAGATTTCGCACAAGATTTCTTCAAATGCCAAACAAATTGTTCTGGTTTCTCTGCTCTTGAAGATTCTTTTTTTCAAAAATAGATAAATGAGAACGACGACAAAAACCCTTTTAAACAAACTCTCACCGACCATAATAAATGCATCACTGCTAGGGTACAAACCCTAATTTTTCCTTTTACTGCTTCAAATCTTCTATCGACTGGAAGGTAAGATATATCGATAAAGGTCTTTACTAATATAAACCAAGGGTTCAAAATATTTCACCGATATGTTCCCCCTAATCTTTTCTGAAGCTCAATTTGTCAGTTCAGAGACTTCCACACTAGGTGCAGAAGCAGGTTCATCTTGTGACTCTTCTTCTAATTTCTTTTTCCAAGTTTTATTCATTTCCACGTGAATGGTTTCAACATCAATCTTTCCTTCTGGAGTGATCGGTATATCACCTGATAGGTTCTTTCTTAGTCTGCAAGTTCTGGCAGTGTGTCCCAGTTTTTTGCAATGATAGCATACCATTCCAGGTGCTCTCCATGGTCCGTTATTCATACTTACATTCTTTCTTTTGCATGTTGTAGTAGTGTGACTGCTACCATAATAGATCAAACAAGTTTCTTTCTAACTAGTTGTCGCTTGATAACTGACTGACCAATGGTCATAGATATTGTACCGGTTGGGATTCTAGTTCACAGGAAGTTCTAAAATAACTCCTTGAGTCCTTGGAGAATATCTCCCAGTGTTGTGCAAAACCCACTTGCATTCAAATGGTCTATGCCCAAACTTGTTGCATGCATAACAGTTTCCATTGAATCTATTGGATCTAGGCATATTGTTTTGAAAATAAGGAAAATTGTTGTAGGCCTTGCTTCTACACACATTGGCAATATGTCCTTCTTTGAGACAATTAAAGAAAACAGGATTAAATTTTTCCTTACCTTTATCCTTGGATGTCGGTTACTTCTTTGATGCTTCAACTTTTGTTCTAGAGGTCTCACCTTCCTCATACCTAGAGAAACCAAGTCCAGTGGTATTCTTTAGTGGCTTTGTCGATTCTAGCTTTTTCTCTAGCTTAGTAGTACTCTGATTGAATTTGGCAAGTATTTCCTTTTACTTAGTTAGTTCATTGGAAATAGTAGCATTAGATTTCATCAAGGTTGCATTCTCAGAAATAGCCAGGTTTAGTTCACCTTGTATTAGTTCTTTTTCCACTTTACTCTCCTAGAGATGAGCAGTAAGGGTACTGATTTCTTGCTTCAGCTTGGAGATCTCGTGATCTTTGTGTTTTACCATATTTTTAGCTTTCCTTCTATTCTCAAGCTCCTGACTCATTCTGATAGTCAGTCCTTCCAACTCCCTTCTCAGATTGACTTTAGATTCATTCATTTTTTCAACTTCTTCAACTATAGCATCCATGTCAGCTTCATCAAAAGAGCTATTTTCAGTGAGTTCCATCAGTTTCTCAGCATGCTCTCTTCTCTTGGCCAAAGAGGCTTTATACTTGACTTTGAGTTCATCATAGGCTCTCCCAGTCTGAGTGAGACAATGAGTAAGTTCCCTTACACTGTATTCCCCCATATCTCCTTCCAAGTGGTTAGACTTATAGAAAGGTTGGCTCTAATCCCAATTGATGAATACTAAGAGGGTGGGTGAATTAGTATACCAATAAATATTGTAATCAATCTTTTAAATAGTTTAACAGATAACCGATGCAACAGATACACTAATAAACTGGTTAAGATAAGAGCAAACCAAATAGAAAAGAAAGCATTCACCCATAAAATAACATTCACCATAACACAAGATATTTGACAGGAAAACCCAAATGGGAAAAACCACGGTGAGCAGAAACTCATAAATAACTATCTGCAGAATAGTAACCAGACCGGTTAAGGTCATACAATGTTCTTCACTAGAATAGATCCTGTTAGGAATCTAGATCTGTGTTAGGAGATAAGTCCTATTAAAAACTACCTTGTTAAAGTATTTCAGATCCATAGTTGTGAACCACCTTGTTAGAGGATTTACAAAGGCTTTGCTGGGCCTACCTGGTTAAGGGTTTCAGACTTTTCAAAGATGTGATTAATCAACAAGTGAATGATCTAGATGCTAGCACAATATGCTTAATTAGATCCTTGACAGCTCCTTAATAATGCATTTCAGCATTACTTCAGTATTCTATAACTGCAGACTCTATATCTTCACACAAACCTAATCTTCTCTTCAATGGTCGCACATAACCTTTTCTATTATATATCTCATGTGCAAACCCTAGACATGATGTCCTTATAAAGGAATCTAATTTCATGTTGGTCCAATAGATTTAGACTACAAGTTCCTAGGTACAGTGCATCTAAACATATTTGGTAACACAGAACAAACACACCGCCAAAGTGTCGGTGGATGATAACTCATCACACATTGCAGTAATACCAGTTGGTAACTCATCACAGATATATACCGGTTAATACAATATACTGATTACCGGTTGTCAAAAATGAAGACTAGAAAATCATAGTGTTTCGATCAAAAGTTAACTACCACTCGAGTCCTTCGTACTGCTTGAGATCCTTGAAGCGCTTGGGGTCTTGATACTGCTTGGGATCTTCAGTCAATCTGTGATCGGTAAACCATCTTCTACAAAATATCGATAGTCTAAAAGACTATTCATTCAATAATACACAATACTGGTTGGAATAATTACCAGTTGAGCATAACTCATACATCAAGAAAGTGTGTGTCCATCAATGACAATCAAAACATCGTCAAAATTGTTGGAAAAAAATGGTGTCTCAACCTTGCATTTATGCGAGGTTACTATTTATAGTAAGTTTTCATTTGAGCACGAAATGGTGCGAAACTCTCCCTGAAGCTTCTGGTTGGCTAGATAAGCATTCCAGTAAAGTTGCGTCGCAAGGTCACAGCTAGTTTTGAAGATATTAAATTTTTCGTCTTGGAGGGGTGCGATAAAATGTTTAAACTTAATTTTGGGGGTTTTAGAGGCTCCAAAACGCCCTGAAAAGTGGCTATAACCAGCACAATGGGTTATGAGGTGATAGAGCACTTCGCGAGCTTTCTGGCGCTTCAAACGGTTTGTCAATCGGACACCCGGTTCTCAAGTTATGGCCTCCGGAAGTTTGTACTCCTGAAATAGGAAAAATAATTTGTATTGGATACATAAATGAGTTGTAAAAGGGAGCGACATGTGTTGATGGGTGCTTTAACATGTCATAGGGCATCTAGAAGGGAGATAAGGTCAGCTACACCTTATTGGGTGGTTTTAGCCCATGGTTTTGTAATACCGTTTGACGGTTTCCTGTATTGTATCTCCTATTTATGAGGTGTGTGAGATAGAGGTTGTGTGTAAGAGTCTTATGGCTATTGAGTTGCCTCTGGATCTCTGATTAGTGGTACTCCTGCGAAGAGCTTGCTCTGCAAGTATGTTGTAATCTGTTTTTGATTGCTGAATAAAACATTGAGCTGCTTTTGGAGTGTGGGGTTTTTTCTCCCAAAAGGGTTTTCCCCACGTAAATCACTGTGTTGTGGTATGAATGCTATTATATCTATTTCTATTTTCTGTAATTGTTGTAACGATCTGAAAAAGTTTTGCATTACCCTCCTCTCAAGGTTAGTGTAGGAAGTTGTTTCCACTACTTAACTTCCTTACAAGTGGTATCAGAGCCTGATCACCTTTGGTTTCAATTGTGGGCAGTTGGGTTTTTTGAACTAATCAAGATTTGAGTGGGAGCTTGTGCAGAAGACACTTTTTGATCTTGTTGCAGGAATATTCAGATGGTGAGTTCGTCAGGGAGAATAGAGGTGGAGAAATTTAATGGAAGTAATTTTGAGATGTGGAAGCTGAAGATGGAAGATCTGCTAATAGATCGAGATCTTTGGGATGCTATTGATGCAAATGTCCAAAGGCCCTTAGATCCTACTGCGGCAACTCAGTATGATGTTATGGACCGCAAAGCCAAGGGTCTAATCAGACTGTGCCTGGCAGACTCTGTTCTAATCAATGTCCATGAAGAGAACTCTGCAAAGAAGCTATGGACTAAGCTTGGTGAGATGTATCAAGCGAAATCTTTATTAAATCAAATTTTCTTAAGAAAGAAATTGTATTCCTTGAAGATGGAAGAGGGTGGATGAATTGCAGACCACCTGGAAGCATTCAATATGTTGGTGGCTCAATTAGTATCCATCGGTGTTAAGATGGACAAGGAGGAGAAATGTCAGATCTTGCTTTGTTCTTTGCCTGATTCATGGGATTCTCTTGTTATGGCTATCGGTAGTACTTCTGTTGTTTTGAAATCTGAAGATGTGGTGGGTGCCCTACTCGGTGAAGAGATGTGAAGGAAGGTATCCATCAGTTCAAAGGAAGCCCTAACCATTCGTGGAAGACCTAAAGAGAAAGGCAAGAAGAATGAGAAGTGCAACAAGTCCAAATCCAAAGGGAGATTGAAATCTCCTGGAAAGTCCAAAGTCATTTGATGGAACTGTGGTAAACCGGGTCACATCCGTAAGGACTGTAAAGAAGAAAAGAAAAAGAAGAAAAAGAAAAAGTTCGATTCTGATTCTGAGTCCGACAAGGAAGATGGCGATGCATTTATTGCGGCTTTGGTGACTCATGCAGGTAATGATGCCTGGCTAATTGACTCAGGTGCATCTTTTCATATGACTTCCAATAGAGATTGGTTTTCTGAATATGAAGGATTTAATGGAGGTAAGGTGCACTTGGGTGATGATTCACATCTAGACATTGTTGGTCGAGGTAAAGTTAGAATCAGGTTTTCTGATGGTAGAATAAAAAGGATTAATGATGTGCTGCATATCCCTGGATTAAAATGAAACTTGTTATCTGTGAGCAAACTGATAGATGCGGGTGTGCAGGTAGTCTTTTCTGAAGCAGGATGTAAGATGATTAAGGGTGCTATGGTAGTTGCTAGAGGTGTCAGGTTTGGCACTTTGTATAAGCTTGAAGCATACACTATTGAGTGTAATAGCACTTCTGTAAAAAGTAAATCTACAGATACTTCACTGGAAGATTTGAAGGTTTCACCTTCAGTAGATGGAAATGGTTTTTGGGTACCTAAGGGTGCTTTTTCATCTGAAGCAAAGTTACCTACAGAGAAGACTATGTTATGGCACCAGAGACTTGGCCACATTGGAGAAAAGGGTCTAAGGACCTTGAAAAATAAAAATCTTGTTGAAGGTTTGAATGATTGTAATCTTGACTTTGATTTCTGTGAGCATTGCATTTATGGAAAACAAAACCGCGTTCATTTTTACTCGAGTTCTCATAAAACTTATGGTGTTTTGGATCTTATCCATTATGATGTGTTTGGTCAAGTAGATGTCTCTTCGATTGGAAAATCCACATATTATGTTTCATTTATTGATGATTTTAGTAGAAGGACATGGGTTTATTTTCTAAAGAGTAAATCTGAAGTTTTTAGTCATTTTAAAGAATTTAAAGCAATGGTTGAGTTGCAGACTGGAAAGAAAATAAAATGTTTGAGAACTGATAATGGCGGTGAGTTTTGCTCTAATGATTTTGATAGATTCTGTAAAGACTGTGGAATTAACAGACAGAAGACAACTCCGTATTCTCCACAGTAGAATGGAGTTGCAGAAAGAATGAATAGGACACTGATGGAAAAGGCTAGGAGTATGTTGAGTGGTGCTGGTCTTGAACAAAAGTTTTGGGCTGAAGCTGTTGCCACTGCTTGCTACCTGATTAACAGGTCTCCTACATCAGCTCTTGTTGATAAAACGCCTATGGAAGCATGGTCGGGTCACAAGCCTTCATTGAGACATCTTAGAGTTTTTGGTTGCGAGGCATATGCACATGTGCCAAAGGAGAAGCAAACAAAGTTGGAGAACAAGGCTATGAAATGTATCTTCATCGGGTATAGTTATGGTGTGAAAGGATACAAGCTTTGGGACCCTGTTGCACAAAAGGTAATTCATAGTAGAAGTGTTATTTTTAGAGAAATTAAGTCTCCTTCTGCTACATTGCAGCCAGAACAGACTAAAAAAGAAGATGTGATTCAACTTCCTTCTACACCTGAAAGAGTTGAATCGAGACCCCTAGATAGGCAAGAAGTTGAGGAGAGCTCATCTAGCTCTGAATCTTCAGAAGAGGAGGAAGAACCTCCAACTCAGCTTGTTCGAAGGTCTACAAGACATAGACAACCACCTGAAAGGTATTCACCTAATGATTGGAGATGTATTTTTTCTCTGAATACTAGTGTGGATGAACCGAAATCTATAGAAGAGGCATTAGGTATGAATGATGCAGAATCCTGGAAGATTGCTATGGAGGAAGAAATGGCAGCTTTGAAAAAGAATGATACATGGGATCTTGTACCATTTCCTGAAGGACAAAAACCTGTTGGTTGTAAATGGGTGTTCAAGAAAAAGATTGGTTCAGATGGAAGCATTGAGAAGTATAAAGCAAGGTTGGTTGCAAAAGGCTACTCTCAGGTTGAGGGTGTTGATTACGGTGAGATATTTTCTCCTGTTGCAAAAATGAAGTCCATTAGATTTTTGCTTTCTATTGCTATTGCTTATGATTTAGAGGTTGAGAAAATGGATGTGAAAACTGCTTTCCTTCATGGTGATTTGGAGGAAGATATTTATATGACACAGCCGGAGCACTATGTGGTGAAAGGCAAAAGTAATTTGGTCTGTAAATTGAAGAAATCTTTGTATGGCCTCAAACAAAGTCCTAGGATGTGGTACCAGAAATTTGATACATATGTGTTGAGTTTGGGATTTGAATGTTCTAAATCAGATCACTGTGTTTATTATAAATCTGATGGTGATCATTTCTTATTCATTGCATTGTATGTTGATGATATGTTATTCATTGGTAAAGGGAAAGGTATGATTTCAGAATTGAAGTCTCAGCTCGCTGCTAAATTTGAAATGAAAGATCTTGGTGCAGCAAAGCACATTCTTGGGATGGAAATTAGAAGAGATAGGGTGAATAGAAAGCTATGGCTAGGACAGAGTAAGTATGTGAATTCAGTGTTACAGAGGTTCAACATGCAGAATTGTAGACCATTGAGTGTTCCTTTTACAGTTGGAACGAAACTATCTGTTTCAGATTGTCCTACATCCCCATTGGAGATGGAAGACATGAGCAGAGTGCCTTACCAGAGTGCGGTTGGAAGCTTGATGTATGCTATGGTCTGTACTAGACCAGACATTGCCCAAGCAGTGGGAGTACTTTCTAGATATATGTCTAATCCTGGTAGAGTTCATTGGGATGCAGTCAAAAGAGTCTTCAGATATTTGAAGGGTACTTCAGAGTATTCTTTGTGTTATCATGGTAATTCAGTTGGAGACATGACTTCCCTTGATATCCATGGTTATGTGGATTCAAATTGGGTAGGTGATATTGATAGCAGAAGATCCACCAGTGCTTATGTATTTACTTTGTTTGGTGGTGCAATTAGTTGGATGAGTAAGCGACAGGCTGTGGTTGCTTTATCCACTACTGAAGCAGAGTATATGGCAGCTACTCATGCTTGTAAAGAGGCCATTTGGCTTAAGAGACTGTGTTCGGATATTGGAATAAAACAAGGTACAGTGACAGTTTACTGTGACAGTCAGAGTGCAATTAGCCTAGCTAAGAACCCGACATTTCATGCCCGGACCAAACATATTGATGTTCAATATCATTTTGTTAGAGATATGGTCGAAGATGGTAGGGTGAAGCTGGTTAAGGTGGAAACTTTGATGAATGTTGTAGATTCTTTAACTAAGGTTGTGAGCACAGAGAAGTTCAGATGGTGTTCAGAGTCTATGGGCCTTATGGCCCCTAGCAATTCATTCATTGTGTTGACATTCCCTTCTGCTCCTGCAAGGTGTTCGACAAGTGGGAGATTTGTTGGAAAAAAATGGTGTCTCAACCTTGCATTTATGCGAGGTTACTATTTATAGTAAGTTTTCATTTGAGCATGAAATGGTGCGAAACTCTCCCTGAAGCTTCTGGTTGGCTAGATAAGCATTCCGGTAAAGTTGCGTCACAAGGTCACAGCTAGTTTTGAAGATATTAAATTTTTTGTCTTGGAGGGGTGCGATAAAATGTTTGCTTTAGAGGCTCTAAAACGCCCTGAAAAGTGGCCGTAACCGGTGCAGCGGGTTATGAGGTGATAGAGCACTTTGCGAGCTTTCCGGCGCTTCAAACGGTTCGTTAATCGGACACCCGGTTCTCAAGTTATGGCCTCTGAAAGTTTGTACTCATGAAATAGGAAAAATAATTTGTATCGGATACATAAATGAGCTATAAAAGGGAGCAACACGTGTTGATGTGTGCTTTAACATGTCATAGGGCATCTAGAAGGGAGATAAGGTCAGCTACACCTTATTGGGTGGTTTTAGCCCATGGTTTTGTAATACCATTTGACGGTTTCCTGTATTGTATCTCCTATTTATGAGGTGTGTGAGATAGAGGTTGTGTAAGAGTCTTATGGCTATTGAGTTGCCTCTGAATCTCTGATTAGTGGTACTCCTGCGAAGAGCTTGCTCTGCAAGTATGTTGTAATCTATTTTTGATTGCTGAATAAAACATTGAGCTGCTTTTGGAGTGTGGGGTTTTTTCTCCCGAAAGGGTTTTCCCCACGTAAATCACTGTGTTGTGGTATGAATGCTATTATATCTATTTCTATTTTCTATAATTGTTGTAACGATTTGAAAAAGTTTTGCATTACCCTTCTCTCAAGGTTAGTGTAGGAAGTTGTTTCTGCTACTTAACTTCCTTACAAAAATGCCAACAATGGACTAGTGGAAGAAATGTGAACAACCATGGTAGGAAAAACAAATGTGAGAATAGAGGGTACCGACTCAGAAGTAGAAATAGGATTATGTTGTTGGCAATATATAGGATTTGGTTAAGTGTTGTCATTGATGTCAATATTGTATCTCGGTTGGAAACTATCCTGGTTGGACCTATCCTGGTTAGTCTTGGTGATCATCTTGGTTTTGGCTATAATTCTGATCCGATATGATAAGATCTCTAGAATTGGTTTTGGATGCTTACTCTAGATGGTTATTTGTTTGCCATATTCTATTGGTTCATGTTTTGGTGCTCCAATAACTATCACTTATGTTCCCAGTTGGTATTCTCTGTACTGGTTAGCTTTACCGGTAAGAGATATTTGGTGTTTTGGTTAGATGTTTTTGGTCTGGCTTATGGAATGGATTTCTATCATGTTAAAGGTTCTTCTTGATCATATTTTGAATATTTGGTGACATTTCTTTGGCTAGCATGTTGTTATGGTGGTCCTATTTGGATCATGTTATACTTTTTGTGTTACTTCACTAAGGGTTTCTATCGGGTGCTGAAGCATGTTTGAATTTGGTCTTAGTGTAATTTTCAGTGGATGGAAATTTTTGGTTACTTGATTTAGGTCCATGCTATGTAATGTAAATCATAATGTTGGTCTGGTAGTACCGTGTAATATAATTTTTGTTATTATGGGTTTATGGGTTTGGGGTTTAGCCGACCTTGTCAATAAGGTTGATGATTTGTATTTATAGGTGACTTATTCATGCAATTTGCACATGGAGGGTTATGTTTGCATTATCAGAGGAAGGTTTATGTGCAAACAAGTCATATATCATTTGGTGAAGGCTTTTGTTTGTAGGGTAGACATATGTGTTTAACTGAAATTGTATCAAGCATTAGGAGATGCTACTTTCATAGTTCATTCTCCTTGGATTATAGTCTGATGTTTTTGTAAGTTAGTGAGACTTCTTTTTATGATGAGTGGTGAATTATAGCTAGTTGGCCTGATTACAAGTGCACTCCCCATTGTAATTTTACATACTACTGCAAAAGTACTATCTGATTGTGGGTAGGGTTTCCCACCATGGTTTTTCCCTTTATCGGGTTTTCCACGTCAAAATATTGGATATGTGTGTATTGTGCTTACATGTTCTATCCTTCATTTTTTTGGTTTCTTTGTTCTTTGGTTTAATGGTTTTGATATGCATAAGTTTTGATTTCCCATGGTAAATTGATTCACCCCCCCACCTCTCAGTTTACTCCCGGTATCAGATATGTCTAACACATGCACCATAGAAGAAGAAAGAGATGCTTCAGGTAAGGATTCTTGGGACTTATCTGCTTGTCGTAGTCCTTCTTCATCATATTCATCATTCTATTTTCTTCCCTCCTAATCATCTTCAAGTTGATTTACATCAATATGCTCTGAATCAGGATGCTCATCATTCAAATGTCCATCATGAATCTCATAATTTCTCATCTCGTGAACATTAGAGGTTGATGGTTCTCCTTGGGCCTTTCCTTTACAAGCCCCAACTATGAACTTCAACTTTGGAATCTTAGAGAGAGTAGTAGGATCTTTTTTATTCTTAGTTTTGATCTCTGATCTCCTCCCAATAGATTCAATTATATCATCATCAACGCTAGAGGAGAAGGTTTTCAACTGAATTCCCTTGTTTAAAACCCATTCATTAGTATTTGCAAGAATACTCTGAAATCTATCTTTGATAGAAGTTGACTCCTTCTATGATTATTGAATGAGGGGAAAAGGACTAGATGAGTCTTTATTTTTAACCTAGGTAAGGTCTAGAACATTACAATCTTCTTTTAGGTCAGCTGGGATATAAACACGATCAAAATCCCTAATTTGATCAATTGTAAGTTGACAATAATCAAGCTTCTTGATATCATGTTTTGTTTTGCAATCAACCTATGCATCTTCAATACGATGAACATAAACATAAGCCTTTTTCAATTTGTTCCTCATTCCCCTATAGTCAAAGTCTCTTTGTGCCTTGAAGAACCTCATGGTCACTCTCCTCATCTCTTCCTTCATTTCCCTAGCTTTGAAGATTGAAGTGATGGAATATCTACCAATGGTCAAAGTGAATTTCAAACCTGTCTTGTGGGAACCTAATTGTACCTCATAAACTGCCACCATCTCATGGGCAAATTCCATCAGAACAATTTTATCTAATGGGTACCTTGGGAGCATAAAGGGTTCACCATTGAAACACCCTACTCTGAGATATGTGAAAGTGGGGAACTGCAAGAACATGCATCCATATTCATTTAAAACCTCCCAAGCATGATCTTATACTCTTCTATTTTATAAATCCTTGTTCAATATTCACATCTAATATCCAAAGAAGGCATCATTCACTCTTCTGAAGTGATTGAATTTGTTCTTCAACACTAACTAAGAGTAATATTCATATACAATAACTTGCCTTATGTCTCATGTTGTAGATAGTCTTAGAAAATGCCTCATTGAAGTTGCAACATACACTAAGTAAGAAATCATGTAGAACTTAAGAGTAGTGGGTACTTTATTAAGATGTTCATGTATTGCATCACTGATGTGCTTACCCCAAAACATCCTCTCCTTGTTCTATCTAGTCACGCGGATGTATCGATACATCCATTAATAATAAGTGTTAGAGGTAGGAATCCCTTTTACCCTACTCAATAGAGTTACCAAATCATTCACCTCTTCAATGAGATCACTTCTGGGAAAAAATTTTGATCATTTAAAAATTATAGGCCTTGGGGTCTTCAACCAATTATCATTCATATTCCTTCTCCATTTGTTAGAATTCTTGTGATAGTAGGCTTTGACTGGTTGCATTTTTATATCTAAGTACTTTTCAATTTTAGGACACTTGAAAATAGAGTCGAAGAAGTCTTCATCCAATCTGATCAACTTCTTACCAGTGGTGTCCTTTATATTTTTTTAAGATGGGCAAAGTGAATCGCAACTACCATGATGAATTCAGGATATCTTACAAACATGGGGAATGTTGCAACTAAATTGATACCAATGTTGATGATGGACTGCATTTTGTAGTATGAAGGGTGTTGCTCAATTCTCTTGAGAAGCTCAGCTAGGTCAACATGGCATGTCTCAATATCCCTTATCTTGTCTATATTTGATGAAACTGATGAAGCTAAGAAGACCAGATGTGGGTCTTTCTTCTTGAACTCCATGGCATTCTTGCTTGGAAATTCCTCGGTCATTTGTTCAATAATAACACCATAACATGGGGAAATCATGAGTACTAGAGAAGTGCAATCAACCAACCATTTTGTTCATTTTGAATTGAATAGCTCCTAAATAAGATGCATTTGATGTCATTAAGGTTTCAAAAACCCTCCTTGTATCATATAAATTCAAAGGAAAATGAGGCCTATGAACCATTTTACATGTGTGCAATTGGTGTAATTCAGGTCCATAGGCCCAATTACGTTCTTTGGCAAAGTATGGTTCATAGGTGTAGTCTGAGTTAATAGACCCAAACTAAACTTAATAAAAAGCTAGTAATAGGTGTAGTTTTGACCTATAAGTCTGAAATACACTTATTAAGTGTAAATAAAAACCAATGTAAGTCAGACGTACAGGTGCAAACTACACCTAAATGGAAGGATCAACGTATATGGTGGGTATATAAACCCCCCATACACTTGAAAAGTTAAGATCTAAAAAAGCTATAGGGCAGGTTTATAAACTCGCCATAAATTAAAGCATCACTTGTGGGTTTACAAACCTATCACACACTAAAGCATAACTTTGAAAAGATGCAAGGTGTGGTTCGGGTCCGTAGACCCGCCATACACAAAGAAAAGGCTTGTGGTGTATGGCGGGCCTATGGCCATGGAACACATCGCTCAAAGGCTTACAAAAGGAGCGAGCTATAGGTTGCCTCCAGAGACACACCATGCACTAAACAAAGGGTTCTTGATCTATGGTGGGACCATGGCTCCACCATGCACCAAAAGAATCAAATAAAAAAGAAAGAGGATGGAGTGCAGGTTTATGAACCCGAACTCCACCAAAGGATAATACAACACAAAACAAAGGAAATAGAGATGGTGAAAGATGCTCATATTTATAGACACGAGAAACAAAACAAATGTGGTGTTTGTTCGAGCCTTCAAACCCGAACATCACCTATGAAAAATGATGCCAAACATTGAAATGCAGTGTGAAAAGATGTGGTTGGGTTAATAAGACCAAACACCACCAAATTTGTGGTGTTGTTCAAGTTTATTATCTTGAACACCAACATGGGAAATACTCTAAAGGGAAATCAAAAGTGTTAGTTCCAACAATGAAAGCTAATGTACTAAGAGGGGAGGGGTGAATCGGTACTTCAAAATTTTTCTTTAAAAAAAAATCTTACTGATTAATATAAACTATATATAGTTGATCTCATAAAATCTAAAGCCAAAACACAATCATAGAAATTACATCCATACACATTTCACTCCATAACACAAAGATTTTGGTTACATAGAAACTCTTGGTTAGAGAGAAAAACTGCGGTGGAGATGGCACCCACAACTTCACTACTGCAATAATAAAGGTTGCTCGGTTAGAGATACATGTTTAGCTATTTCTGATAGCTTACCCTGTTAGGAGTATCAAGATCTTTAAATCTACCTTGCTAAAGGATTTTACAAACACTTTTACAAAAATGTTGTACCTAGTTAAAGGCTTTACAATTTATAGACCTTGTTAGAGTCTTTTACCATATTAAAGGTTTCTAACACAACTCAAAATAATTCAATCAAAATCTTTTACAAAATATCTACAACTTTACATCTGAAATGTTATAGCAGACTCTATATGTTCAATATGAAATTACCATGCTCATAGCATACCTTGGTAATTGATAGATCAACTCGATGATCTCTTCTGTATTCTCTATCCCTTAAACTATTTTCTGAAAATCTTCTCAGTGACCTCTGAATACCTTTGTTCAATCATCACATCTTATCTTTTCACAAGATTTTTATCTTCAACTCACCATCTTTTTCTCTACTTACTTAGATACTCAAATCACTCTGTATATAGATCTCTAAGGCGATGATCTTATTCATACATTGATTATACAAACATGTTTTATCAAATGAATAAACATAGAAATTATTTCATTGGATAAACTTCCTCAAAATCATACAAAATCTTTAAGTACAATTCCCTATGAAATAACGGTTCCCTGTTCTCGAATCTTGTAACACGTTTCCACATATGTGTCCAGGTTCATTGAATCTAGTAACACATTTCCACTCAGTTCAGATTAACTTGGTGTACCTTCTTTTCTACTCAATGGACATAGGAAATTTACTCGGTAGACAGCTCGGTATATATCATCTCGGTGACTAGCCTTTCTTCTGTAACTGACACCCTTAGTGCTTACTGTTGGCATATGCACACTCCAATGAGACATTGTAGGTGATTGAAGGTTTTGTCATTGATGGCAACCTTACAATCCTATGGCACCGGCAAGGCATTATACCAGCAAGGCATTACACCAACAAGTTAGTGCACCGGCATCAGCAGATCACACTCTACACCGGCACTCAGGACACTAGCACTGGCACAAAGAAAGGAAGTATACCAGCACAAAGGCCGATAGGATTTTGTTATATTATATTTTGTTTATTATTGTAAAAACTTTGTAAGCTGACTTGGTATGTTGTAAAATGACTCTTATATATAAAAGAGATCATTGTAGACATTTTAGTAGAGAGGGAGGAAGTTATATAAAAGTGATGTATGTTAAATATTAAGGCAGATCTATTATGTGAAATATAGGTTAAAGGGTTTATGTAAGAAGCAGAGCAGCAACCAGTACTGGATTAGGCATTATAGATGCTATTGTAAAGAAGTACAAGATATTGGATTTGTACAATCCACATTGTAAGTCAGTGAGACTTCCCATTGAGCAGTGAGCTCTAGGCAGTTGGAGTTCCTGCATGTGCAAGCCCCTATTGTAAGTAATATTCTCTTATTGGCCAGTAAGTGGATATTGTGGGTCACAAATCCCACCGAGGTTTTTCCCACACTGGGTTTCCTCATTAAATCTTTGCGTCATGGTGTGCCTTTTATGTGGATGTTTTTAATTCTATTTATTGCATTGTTTCTTGCATACCGGTACACTATTATAATATGTTCTGCATGTTTTAAGTTAAGAAATTCTATATACTGGTTAGATACTGATTCACCCCCTCCCCCTCTTAGTATCTATGGGAATCCTAACAATTGGTATCAGAGCCTGGTCCTCTATTTTCACAAGCCTAACAACTTGAGGAAGATCTTGACACCGGTAAAGATGGAAAATCTGATGAAGAAACTTGAAGGAGCTCTCTCAGACTATGATGCAAAAAAATTGAAAAATATCAAACTAGAAGATGATTTAAAGGCAGCTCAGGATATCATTCAGGCACTTCAAGAGAATCTTACTATTGCAAGAAACAAGAGAAGAGAACTTTGTGAAAAAATGCAAAATGAGAATGATGAAAAGGAATTACTTAATGATCAAATAAGCAAGCTGAAACTGGAGAACATGACAACAAAGAATGAGATGTAGGATATGACTATGAGATTTTGTAAAGAAATTGAGGATAGGAAGAAGAATGAAGAAGAATTGACTAGAAGACTAAGTGATGCAGCAAATGAGAACACAAGACTTAGCTATGAAAATGACATGTTGAAGACAGATCTGATGCACACTCAAAATGACTCCAATGAACTGATAAGACAGAAAGAGATCTTAGAAAGAGAACTAGAAACTACAAATCAACATAAAGAAAAATTCAAGAAAAGCTTAGAGGAACTTGGCACCTTGCTAAAGAATCAAAAACCTAAAGGTGACACTTCTAGAATTGGCTTTGAAGTTGGTGAAAGCTTCGGTACTACAAATACTCAGGATCACAGCAAACCGGTAAGACAACCTAATGCTTATAAATTCAATGGAAAATGCTTTAACTGCAATAAGTATGGTCATAGAGAAAATGAATGTAGATCTAGAAATTATTAGAATATCAACACACCCACCAATCAATGTTCAAAATGCAACAAATTTGGTCAAAACTCTGAAAATTGCAGAATGAATGTGAAATGTTATGTTTGTGGAAGATTTGGACATTTATCTAATCAATGCAGAGCACAAACCGGCATAGGTAATGGAAAAGCTATTCAGAAGAATAATGTAACTTGTTATGCATGTAACAAGATTGGACATATTGCAAAATTCTGTAGAAGTAAAGGATCACCGGTAGACAACAAAAGTTCTAGCTTGAAGGGTAAAGAAAAAGTTGAAGAGGTTAAGAAAGAATTCTCAAAACAATGGATTAGAAAAGCTGATCTAAATATTGGGAATACTCCTCCACCGGTAGAACCAGTCAATGCTTCACTGGCAGGACAGAGCAGTGCTCCACTGGCAAGAAGTTCTTCATCTAATTGAAGAAAGTTTCCTTGAGGGTTTGGCAATCTAATGACACGTGCTATTATTCCCTTGGTTAGAGATGAGAAGTTGGAAATTACTTTATTACCGACAAACAATGTTAAGTGAATACTTAACCGGCATGCATTTAATGTGGTAGATGGAAAAAAGACACTATAAATTTGAGGTTTTGGCTCCATTTCATTTCACCGAGTTTTCAAACCTACGAAGAACGCGAAGATTCTGAGCTAAGGCATTTCAAGCAAGAGGCAAGAACACTTCAAGCAATCATCCATCCTAAAAGCAGTAAAAGGTATTTTATCATGGCATCCACCTCTTCAATTGAATATATAGCAAACCCTACTATTGTCGAAGTTATAAAAAGACCTAGGCCTGTATTTCAATTAGTTCCTGAGGTAGCAAAGAAAGATGATACCGTAGGTGCTTTTTCTCAAATTCCTAAGGGAGTTGTTTATGCTGAAGACCCCAGAATTTACATTCACTGCAACATTGAGGAACTAGGAGATAAAGAGATTAAAACCATGTTTAAAACTGTCATATGTGATGAATCTAGAAATGTAAAAGATGAACATAAGATCATTGAAACCCTAGGATTTACAGAGATCCTTAGCATTCCTGAATTCCCCAAGGATGTGATTAGGATAGTCTTAAGCAGGGTACATGGTGAATTTTTCTGGTTAGATGCAATTCACAAAATCACCAAGGAAGCTGTGAAAGCTGTCATAGGGTTACCAACCACTGGTAAAAGGCCAAACAAGACTAAAAAGGTCTCCAATGACCTAGTTATAAACCTAACTAGTGCCACATCCGACAGAAGGTCCTTAAGAGTAAATGATGTAACAGATATTAATGTAAGATTTATCAACATGATATTAGGATATAAAGCTACTCATACAAATAGACTCAATTCAATTTCAAGTTTGTGCATTAAGAGTGATTATGATATGGTCATGGATAATGCAAAGATTGATGTATGTGAGTGGTTGAAGGATGAATTAATTGACAACTTAGGCAAGATTAAGGACAAGAAAGGAACTTTCAGGTTTGGAAATCTGTTAGTATGTCTGATGCTACATATAACCAAATAGGTTCCCGGTATAGGCTACAAAGAACTTGGATATGATATACTAGTAGGTAAAAAGTTAATAGAACTATTCAATAACATGGGAGAAGATAAGGAAAACAATATCCATGATTTCATTCAAGCACTAAAGGCCAAAATGAAGAAAAGAATAAGATTATCACAAAAGATTGTTGATAAATATAAGGATGAAATATGTTTTGTAATCAAGAAGGATGAGATCTAGATGGAAGCAGTCATCCCTAGGACTGTTTGGGTAACAGAGATGGGCTACGAAATAGATGATCATATAATTGAAGCAATTGCTAAAGCACTTTTGGAAGCCCCTAAAGAACCTAAGGAAGAAGTATTTGGTAGTGTATAAACTATTGAAAGCCAAATACAATCTAAGAAAAGAGTGAAAAAGGTTGAGGCAGTTGTAAGAAAAGGTTCCAGATAGGCAAAGGCTATTAAAGAAGATGTGTTAAAGAAAACCGGTATAACAGAGGATGAGTTAGCAGCTCCACAACCTAAAACTCACCTATCATCAGTAGGTACTTCTTCAGAGAATGATATGCCTACAACCTTCAAGAGAGTTGTAAGGAAAAGAGATCCCTCACTGGCAACCACACCCTCACCTAGGAGGACAAGACAAAAACAACAAGTAGTGAGATCTCTGGTAAGAAAGGCTACACCAAAGAAGAAGAAGCTAACACCCAAAAAGAAGAAGAGGACAAACAAGGACTTGGCCCCTCTTGACATACTATTGAATGAAATTACAGAGGGAGGAAAATTGAAGAATATAGAGAAACTATATGACACTCTAACAGTTGATGAATAAGAACAAGTAGAAAATAGTGTTATATTGCATATGGATATGTATAAGAAATTTTTGATGGAAGTAGTAGATGAAGTACCAGATGAACTATTTAAGAGACTGGAAGCAAGGAGACAAGCAGTAATAGAAATTGACAAGAAAATCAAGATAGAAAAGCTACTTGTTGTATACCCGGTGAATTCACCCAAAGAAATTGATGACTTAATTGTTGAAGCCAACCAGTCAGCATTTTCTACTGCACACCGACACATTGCTTTAATGGTTGGAAGAGTTAATGAGGTCACTGAGGAGACAAAAAATGCATGGGACATTTTCCTCATGGAAAAAGAAAAACAAGAAGAATACATTAGTCAAAAACCTATAAAGGTATATCAGAAAGAAAGAGACAAGGGTAAAGGTAAATTTGGTGGACCACCCAGTATCAAGGTTAAAGACAACTTACCCCCCACCTCCTTTGATTACTCCACTGGTAAAAACAATAGTTACAAAAGATCAACCGGTAGTTGAAAGTATGGATGTAGAGGATGTCAATCCTAATCATGAAGTCTTATATACAGTGGATGTTGATACTCAAAAGATCAACATTATGGTAGATAAAGATATAGCTGATAAGACTGACATGGGTAGTGAGCCTCTGGTAGCTGAACAAACTGATAACACATAGAAGAAACCGGCAGATGACAAAGAGAAAAAGGTAGAAACTCATACTCAGACTAAGACAATGAAACAAATAGAGAAAAAGGCTCTGAAATAGGAACAGCAACAGAAATAGGAACAGGTTCATAAGGAAATAGTGCCACTGACAACTGGAGAAGTAGAAAACCATTGCTTAAGGAAATGCAAACACAAACAAACCTACCAGAGGTCAATACAAGCTTGGTTACTTCCACTGGTGGTATTCAGAATGTAGGTTCATCATCAGGCTACAAATCAACTAATGTGACTAAGGTACTCTTAGATTCAATTAAAAAGATAACAGATTGCAGCTCACAAGCTTATAAGGCAATAGATGACAACATACCAATTTTGAAGGTAATTGCTCCTAACTGTAATATAGACAATAAAGATTCTTTAGGAAAACTTGATACCTTGTGTAAATATATCATAGAAAACATTGAGAAAATAAAGGAAGAGACATTGAAGGACAAATTGGAAATTGAAAAGCAAAGATTCTTTGATGAGCAGATAAAGAAGTGTACTAGAGATTTTGACACACTTCTACTGGAACTGTGTAATTTATTGAAAGAATACAAAACTCTATACAAAGACACTTGTAAGACAAACTTTTTAACTATAGATATAGATAAGAAGATGAGCAAGGCACAGGATGAAATCAATAAACTTGTAGATAATTTTGTTAACTCACCTGATACATTATCAGTTTTTGAACAAAAGATAACAAATTTTGAAGAAAAATTACTTAAATTGGAAAGAGAAAAAGAGAGAATAGTGAATAAGGCAAAAGATCTAAGATTAAAACTAAGTCCAAAACTGGACTATCTAGCATCATTACGGAAGGAAATATCTGAGGCACTGATACAGGGACAGAAAACACCGGCAAAGCATTTGCAGCATCTCACCAGTACAGTTAAAAGAACAGAGACAGCAATAAGAGACAGTAAAAAATTTTATGGAGAGTATAAACTTGATTTTGGCAGATCTATTTCAAATTGTAACTACTCAATTACAAGGTTGAAACTACTAACTCTACTGACATCTTGACAACCTTTGTCATTGATGCCAAAGGGTGAGTAGTGGGATGAGAAAATTCAAATATCATAGGAATCATATGCTCAGGGGGAGCACACATTTTTGGTAACTTTTTGGACTTCACATTTTTTTGATACACTTTTTGAAATTTCTCATGAGTGTTGCCATCAATGCCAAAGGGGGAGATTGTTGGCATATGCACACTCCAATGAGACATTGTAGGTGATTGAAGGTTTTGTCATTGATGGCAACCTTACAATCCTATGGTACTAACAAGGCATTATACCGGCAAGGCATTACACCGGCAAGTTAGTGTACCGGCATCAGCAAATCACACTCTACACCAGCACACAGGACACCAACACCGGCACTCAGGACACCGACACTGGCACAAAGAAAGGAAGTATACCGGCACAGAGGCCGACAGGATTTTGTTATATTATATTTTGTTTATTATTGTAAAAACTTTGTAAGCTAACTTGGCATGTTGTAAAATGACTCTTATATATAAAAGAGATCATTGTAGACATTTTAGTAGAGAGGGAGGAAGTTATATAAAAGTGATGTATGTGAAATATTAAGGCAAACCTATTATGCGAAATATAGGTTAAAGGGTTTATGTAAGAAGCAGAGTAGCAACCAGTACTGGATCAAGCATTATAGATGCTATTGTAAAGCAGTACAAGATATTGGATTTGTACAATCCACATTGTAAGTTAGTGAGACTTCCCATTGAGCAATGAGCTCTAGGCAGGTGGCCTTCCTTCATGTGCAAGCCCCTATTGTAAGTAATATTCTCTTATTGGTTGGTAAGTGGATATTGTGGATCAAAAATCCCACCGAGGTTTTTCCCACACCGGATTTCCTCGTTAAATCCTTGTGTCATGGTGTGCCTTTTATGTGGATGTTTTTAATTCTGTTTATTGCATTATTTCTTCCATACCGGTACACTGTTATAATACGTTCTGCATGTTTTAAGTTAAGAAATTCTATATACCAGTTAGATACTAATTCACCTGCCCCTCTCAGTATCTATGGGAATCCTAACACTTACCGACTGAATATTTCTATAGTATTAACCAACTACGGTATATAGGATGACTTTGAACATAAAACTAATGACAACTTAGTAAATAGTAACAAAAAGGGTTTCAAAAAACCCTAAGAGAGAAAAATATGAAAATAAAGGAACAAAGATGCAAAAGCTTACCCAAAAAAGGAGGTAAATGGGGAAATCCGAAATAATGCTCTCTAACACAAACCTGGCTAAACTAGGAAAGAAAATCTGAAATAAATATGTAAAAAAAAAGGATTAAAAACAAATAAATAGACTCCTATTAGAATTATAAAAGGGAGCAATCAATAACTTAACTGCCATAAATGAGTGCAAATCAAGTTTGGAAACCTGATTTCCACTTACCAAGTTGCATTTCATGTTTACAAACCTTATTTGCACCTAAGAGAAAAAGAGACTTATAGAGGTATAAATCGGGTCTATAAACCCAATTTGCACATTGAATTCAAGGTTGGTGCAAATCAGATTTATAGGACCGATTTGTACCTTGAACTCAAAGATGGACAAAACTAGGGTAAAAATGAAGTGATTACCATGCATGAGATGACAAATTCATCTTGAAAAGCATGCATAGAGCTAGAAAACCACAAAATGCGCAAAAATTTTTGGGGTCACCCCATTTTCACTAAATATTAAAATAGGCGATAGCAAAGTGTAACCCAGAATTGTAAAACTTGAGTTGATTATCTCCATAGATTTGTCAAAAGCTTCATGTGTTGAATTCCCTTGTATGTCAAGTTTATGGGTGCTATAAGTCTAGTATGAAAGGTTTGTCACCCAATGTTCTTTTAACCACTTCATTATTTCAGCTTTGAGACTCGTGATATAGAAGTATTTATAATAACTTTTATTCACTCCAAAGGATCAAAAATATCCTTCCCTTCATGATGCTAGAGGTTTGTAGTAACTCTCTCTTCATGAATCCTCCATCTTGTTGATAGTTTGAGATCTGAAACACTAAAGGACATTTAGTCAAAAAAAACTTTTAAAATATCAAAATTGAACTAGACTTTTGTGAATAATGTTGTCATTGATGTCAAACCAGCCATTCTATTTGGACCAAATAGTGTATGAGGTCCAGACATTAGTTTGGATGTTATGGTTGTTGTTGTATGTGAGGATTGTATGCAGTCAGTATGGATGTGCAGTTCAAATGTTGTGGTTTTGGTCAGAAGTTATTATGCAGCATGGACAACCCTAGATGATGACTTTAGAGGTTTCATTGAGTTCTCATTGATCCCAGTATCCCAATGTTAGGAGTTCTCATTGATCCTAGTATCAGTTATGTATCCTGGTGTTAGGATTTCTGGTAATTATCAGAATTATCTCTTCAATTTTTTGTGTTGTGGTTTTGTTCGTATGCGCAGAGCCTACATTTTGGAGATATTGGGCTTGATCTTGTGATTATGGGTTGGTATTCTTGGGGCTAGATGACTCTATCCCTTTCTGATAAGATTGGTATATGCATTGGAAATTAGAGTATGTAAAGGAAGCATGTAGAAGTCTTGTGGAGGCTAACATAAGCATATTGATAACATGTTGGGCTTGGTCAACACGTTATTTTGTATTTGTGTCCTATGGTGTATATACATATACATTGTAGTAGCAAAATGCAGAAGTAGAAGTAGAATTTGAAGAAGGAAAAAAATAATAAGAGATTGAGTGAGTGAAGGCATGTGTGATATGTGAAAGAAATTTGGAAGCAAGGATAGCAGTGTGTGAAGTGTGAGTTGCAAACAGCAAAGACAAAAAATCTTGCAGTAGTGCAGTCCTTTACCGAACCTATTGTGGCACAATTGTACAAAGATATCTAATTGGATCTGTTGTAGAGTTTGTGATTTGTAATTTGAGCTTAAACTTGGAACTAACCCCATGCATTTGGAGATGCAAACCTTCTCACTTCAACCTTTTCAGTTGCAATGAGCATTTCAGCAGTTAGCCATCTCTTTATGTATCTGTAATGAGTCGTTTATGTAATATGGTAGTGAGCCACCCCTTTGTAAACACAATTATAACTAGTTATATTCTTCTAAGAGTTAACACTCTTCTGTGGTTTTTTTATTTAATCAGTGGGAATACTAATTCACCCCCCCCCCCACTCATTATTTTGGTGCTTTCAACCTGATAAAGTATTAGAGCTTTGATCCCTTGCTAGGAAAGCTTAATCGCTTGAGAGAGATCTATGTTGGTTGAAGTAATGGCACCTATATGCTTGGTAGAATATTTTCAGATGGATGAAGATTTGAAGACAAATCTTGAAGATTTGGAAAGCGTTGAATCGAAGAATGAAGAATTGAAGGAGAATGTAAAGATAGAAAATGAATGTATGCAGAAGTTGAGAGAGAAAATCCAAAAGTTCAAGTTGAGACATAAGGAAGTTAATAATCCATTTAAATAGGTGAATGAGATTATTAAAGATCTAATGCAGAAGATTGCAGAAAAGGACAAGATAGAACAACTCCTGAAAGAGACAATAAAGAAAAAGTCTAGAGATAGGGAAAAGCTTGAACAAGAGGTGAAGAATCTAAAGGCAGAAAGTAAGATCCTTGACAGTAGTAAGCTCCCGGAATATTTGATTAGCATGTAACACATTAACTCAGACAAAAATGGACTTGGTTGCCAACCCAGTATGTGCCCAAATCAAAATGATAAAGAAGAAAACAAAGAAGTCAAAGCTGAAGTAGAGAAGTCAGAAGATGAGAAGAAATCCTAAAATCAGAAACCAAAGGCAAAAATTCCAGTGATCCGACAGCCTAATGCACAAAGGTGCCCATCTTTTAATGGCTATTGTTTTAAATGAAATTAATTTGGACACAAGGCAATAAATTCTAGAAGCATTCAGTGTTATGGCTGCCAGATGTTTGGACATAAAGCAAGTCTCTGTAAAAATAATGTTATGAATCGGAACTATAATCCAGTTCCTGCAAACAAGAAGAGTTACAACTTTCATAGATATTGTTACATTTGCAATAACTATGGACATAAGGCCAGTCAATGCAGAAATACATCACAGTTGGTAAGATCTGAGAGGAAGATTGTTAGTTGTTTCAAATGCAAGAAGACCAAATATTATGCTAATCATTGTAGGAATGAAAATGTGGAGAAATCTACTGAGAATAATGTGATGAAGAATGGTGAATCAAAGAAGAAAGGAAACTTGTTCTAGAGAAAGAAGAGTGATGGCAAAGGAAGTGAGTCTAATATATTGGAACCCAATCTAGGCACCTCTTCCTTCGGAAATTAAGTCTAGAGTTTTGGGTCAAGGGGAGTTTTGATATGAAAGAAAAATCTTCTATCCTCCTCGTCTGAGTGGATCATGTTGCTAATCCACAAAATAGTGCTTGAGTGGTATCTATTAATCAGAGGAATCTTGATAAAATCATTGATAAGATAGTTCTTGGTGAAGAAACCCTACTGAAGTATCTTTAGCAAGATAAGTATCAATTTTATTTTGGCTCATTTCTTTCATATCAGTCATTTGCATTTGAGAATATTGTGAATAGTAGAATAGTAATAGAGTAAGTAGTGAAAGAAATCATGGAGGGAAAATTGATCGTCGGAGAATCTAGCAGTGAGGAATTTTAGATTGTGGACAAGGTGCTCTTGAATGAGTTTAGCCTAGAGAAAATCAGAGTTGTTGAAGCTAGTTTGAATAATGATGAATTGCAAGGGTCAAAGGTTTAGAAGGTAAAGGTTTGAATTATGGACCAAATTCCCTTGGTTTGACAATGCAAAGGTTATCAAGGTAATTTTTAGCTGTGTGCACAATAACTATATCATGTTGCATAAACCCTATCCGATCAAGAAGGAAATCATTTCTATGGTCACAGTCTTGTACGAAAATAGAGAAGTTCTGGCAAAAAAATAGATTTTGAAAAGAGAAGTGGAAGCCCTAGCTGGCATGAAGGGTGATCACCGAGCTCTAATCATTAACAGAATCATCGATCCTGTGGTGAGGTATGTTGCCTATGGAATCTCTTATAAAATTCATTTCAGAAATAGGGAAGGTGTCACCTCAGCAATTGTAGTATATGACACATATGCTTGTGATGTAGAACAAATCATTCAACTTGTGTAGATTTCTGAAACAATTGTTGTTACAGAACATTAAGATGACAAAAGAGAAGAATTATGCTTTCCAGTTTGGGTCATTTCTTGTAATTTTTGTTATGTATTGTTTGGAATCCCTTATGGCAGAAGATAATGTCATATGGGAGTCTAGTGTTCCAATTGCAAGATAGATATTTAGATATTTGAATAGTTTGGTTAACAAAGAGGAAGTTTGCAATGGCTATTTCAAGTCATTTGTGGATATGTGGATTGTTGGCTCAACGTCTGTGTCTTTTTCTTTCAGTACTGGAGATTCATCCTTCAAAAGAAGAGAAGGACATAGTATGTTCCTGTTAGTATTTTTTAAGCCAAAGAGAAGCAAGGTGCAAAATGTCATGATGATTGATGAACCGAAATCCCCTGTAGCTAGAGCAAGTTTCAAAAGTTCAAAAGCAGGAAGCGGGAGACTTAGATGATGAGTCTAATTTGCTAAAATTGGTCGACAGTATAGATGGAATCAAGAACATTGGTTTGAAATGGTTGACTTCAGTCAAGTCAAACAGAATTGAGAGCATTCTAATGAAGCATTTAATCCAAAAAAAATTGAGACCTGAAGATATTAGGAATATTATCCCAGAATCTTTGAATGAGGTTCTGAAAGAAAGAATGTTTGAGCAATCAGTTGAACAAAAAGGCTTAGATGTGCAAAATTTTCTGAATGGATGTATTATTGCACAAAACAAATTGTCAACACATATTGAGAAGTTGAAAGGCTGTATCTGTAGTGCTATAAGAGTCTACATATATTGTATCTCTTAGCCAACAGTTGTAGCAAAGCACAAAGGTAACTATTGTCTAATTTGCACCCTTATGTCAATTGCAAATAAGGTATTTTCAATTATCATTTTGGTCTCATATTCAGGAAAGTTTCAATAGATTATAGTCTTAATAACCATGTTGAGAAGTTTCAAAAAAGGCCTTGAGGTTTTAAGGTACTTTGAAGGTTTCAATATGGGATTGTAGTTTTAATTTGCAAAGAGGATATCATTATAAAAGGGGGTTTCCTATTGTTTGAAAATTTTGAAGGGAGAGTTTTGCTTCATATTTGTTCTTGCAAAAGCCTTATGTTTCAAGTTCCCACATAGCCTAAGTCTACTTACATTAGGGAGGGAACTTTGACTTTTAATAGAGATCTCAGCTTAGGCCCTAGCCCGTGGATCAAGGAGTCAATTATTTTCAATCCCTAACTTCATGTTTTGATTTCTATGACCGCCAAAGAGAAAAACAACAAGTTTCAATCAAAACAAAAATTCTGGATGATGATAACAAGCATCCTTTTTGAGGGGGATAGTGAATTTTAGGTTTCTTGTGGTGAACTACAAAAGCAATAAAAGAAATAGTAAGTGCATGCATAAAAGAACAACAAGTATTAGTGACCACAAAAATTGGGAGTTCTAGTTTTGGCCAGTAGATTGCAAGGAGTTGACATAAGTTTTGATTAGTGGAGCAACAATCTAATGAAAGAAAAGCAAGAGGAAATTTAAGGAGCTTTCAAAGTAAAGACATAGAGATTCTTACAAAAATCTCCCAGGATCTCATATATTTTGTTTCATTTCATGTCTTGTGTGTTATTGAAGAGTTTGTTCAATATTGTCTATGGCTTTCACAAGCATTTATTTACAGTTTCTAAAGTGTCTTCATACTATTAAGAGAGTATTTTTAGAGTTTCGTATCTTTCTTCAAAGATTAAAGGTTCTTTATATAGAGCTTCTACTGTTTCAAGAAGTGGTTTCATTTGGAATCATTTTTACACTTTAGAGTGGAAATACCAGATGACCATATTGTAGTCACCAAGAAGATAGTGAGGACAATGTTGTCATTGATGTCAAACCAGCCATCCAGTTTGGACCAAATGGCGTATGAGGTCCGAACATTAGTTTGGATATTATGGATGTTATGGTTGTTGTTGTATGTGAGGATTGTATGAAGTCAGTATGGATGTGCAGTTCAGATGTTGTGGGTTTGGTCATAAGTTATTATGCAGCATGGGCATCCCTGGATGATGACTTTAGAGGTTTCATTGAGTTCTCATTGATCTCGATATCCAAGTGTTGGCAATTCTCATTTATCTTGGTATCACTTATGTGTCTCATTGTTAGCAATTTTGGAAATTATCAAAAGTACCTCTTCAAGTTTCATGTTGTAGTTTTCTTGGTACATCTGGAGCCTACATTTTTGAGATATTGGGTTTGATCTTGTGATTATGGGTCATTATTCTTGGGTTTGGATGACCCTATCCCTTTTCGATAATCTCGATATATGCAATGGCAACCGGAGTATGTAAAGGAAGTGTGTAGAAGTCTTGTGGAGGTTGACATATGCATATCAATAATGTGTTGTTCTTGGATGACATGCTATTTTGTTTTTGTGCCCTTTCATATATATATATATATATATATATATATATATATATATATATATATATATATATATATATATATGTAGTAGCATAATGCAGAAGTAGAAGAAATAGAAGAAGGAAAAAAGGAACAAGAGATTGAGTGATTGAAAGAGTTTGATATGTGAAAGAAAATTGGCAGTGGGGATAGCAGTGTGTGTGAAGTGTGAGTTGTGGATAACAAAGGCATACGGTGTTGTAGTAGTGCAATAGTCCTTTACTAGACCTTCTATAGGACAGTTGTACAAAGATCTCTAACTAGATCTATTATAGAGTTTGTGATTTGTAATTTGAGCTTAAACTTGGAACTGATCCCATGCATTTGGAGATGCAAACCTTCTTAGTTCAACCTATTCAGTTGCAGTGAGAATTTTAGCAGTTAACCATCTCTTTGTATATTTGCAGTGAGCATTCTAGTAGTGAAATGTTTTTGTAATCTGGCAGATACCCACTTGATAGTGATCCACCACTTTGTAAACACAATTAGAACTAGTTATATTCTCATGAGAGTTAACATTGTCTGTGGTTTTTACCATTTGGGTTTTCCACGTATAAAATTTGGTGTTCATCTTGTGGTTATGTTCTTCATGTTTATTCTGCATTAATTGCTAAATATATCAATCAAGTTTCTTTGATATTTTTGTGGACAGTTATAATTGGGGAAAAAAATTTCTTTAATCTGTGGGAATATTGATTCACCCCCCTCTCAGTATTCTTGCGCTTTCAACCTGATCAACAAAAATGATACCAACTTCTCTTGCAATTACCACTCTTCAACCATCTCAAATTGGTCACCTCCTTCTAGCCATCACCGAGAATTGTCTTCAAAAATAATACATGTATCCCATGAATGTTTTAAAATTTGTGGACATTGACCCTTCACCATGTGGTTCAGATAGATAAGTTAACAAAGATGCCTCCTTGAATCTTAATCTTCAAAAGATCACTTGGATCCCATATATAAAAACACTTTAGAGAATGATCTACCCTTTTTGCATGCTCTCCAAAATGACAATCTGATTTTTTTTGTAAAGTGACAAATCTAGAATATTCTCATACATTTGACTACAAGTAGAAAACTCATCCTCATTAGCGAAAAGGGACTTCTCAATACAACCATTTTTGTAATCCAATACCCATGAATAAGGGCTAACCACAATGTCTCTCTTAAAGGTCAATTCATTCCAAATGCTACTCTAAAGATCAATCAGTGGCTTACCATGTGCATGATTCTAAACATGTTTCATTATCTTGAACTCTTTGCTTTGAACAAGTCAATCCATCAATGTTGCCATTTTGGGAAAATGGTACCTAAACCTTGCATTTACATGAGGATACTATTTATAGTAAGTTTTTATTTGAGCACGAAATGGTGCAAAATTCTCCCTGGAGCTTTGACTTGGCTACATGAGTATGCTGATAAAATTTCATTGCAAGATCATAGCTACTTTTGAAGATATTAAAGTTTCTATTTTTAGAGGGTGCGATGAAAGTTTTTAAAATAATTTTGAGGAATTTGGAGGCTCTAAAACACCCTGAAAACTAGGTGTAAACAACATATCTATTTATGAGTTGATAGAGCACTTCACAAGATTTATGACACTTCAAACAGTTCATCAATCGAACACACGGTTCACAAGTTATGGCCTTCAGAAGTTTGGTCTCCTAAAATAGGAAATATAAAATGGATCGGACACATAAATGAGCTCTAAAAGGGAGGAACATGAAATGATGTGTGTTTTGACACATTATAAGGCATCTAGAATGGAGATAAGGTCAGCTCTACTTTATTGGGTGGTTTTAGCCCATGATTTTGTTATACCTTTTGACGGTTTCTTGTATAGTATCTCCTACATATGAGGTTCATGAGATAGAGGTTGTGTGTAACAGTTATGGCTATTGATTTACCTCTCTCTAATTAGTGGCACTCCTATGAAGAGCTTCCTCTGCAAGCATATTATAATTTATTATTTATTGTTGAATAATATATTGATTTCCTTTTGGAGTGTGGGGTTTTTCTCCCAAAAGGGTTTTCCCTACGTAAATCATTATGATGTTGTGTTGTGCTATGCATGATATTTTATTTATTTTTGTAAAGTTTATGTATCTGTTGTAATGATCTGTAAAACTTTTGCATTATCCTCCTCTCAAGGTTACTATAGGAAATTGTTCCATTACTTAACATACTTACAAGTGGTATTAGATCTTCATCACCTTTGGTTTCAGTTGTGGGTTGTTGGCTTTTTTAAACTAATCCATATTTGAGTGGGAGCTTGTGTAGAAGATACTTTTTTATCTTCTTGTAGGAATTTTTAGATGGCAAGCTCATCAAGGAGAATAGAGGTGGAGAAATTTTATGGAAGTAATTTTGAGATGTGGAAGCTGAAGATGAAAGATCTACTAATAGATTGAGATCTGTGGGATGTTGTTGATCCAAATATCTCAAGACCCTTAGATCATACTAAGATTGCTCATTATGATGTGATGGACCATAAATCCAAGGGTCTAATTAGATTATGCCTATCAGACTTTGTTCTAATCAATGTCCGCAAACATAACTCTACAAAGAAGTTATCGACTAAGCTTGGTGAGATGTATCAAGCCAAATATTTATTAAATCAGATTTTCTTGAGGAAGAAATTGTATTCAAAGATGGAAGAAGGTGGATGAATTGCAGACCATTTGGAAACATTTAATATGTTGGTGGCTCAATTGATATTTGTTGGTGTTAAGATGGATGAAGAAGAGAAACGTGAGATCTCTCTTTGTCCTTTGCCTAATTCATGGGATTCTCTTGTTATGGTTGTCGGTAGTACTTTTGTTGTTTTGAAGTTTGAAGATGTGGTGGGTGCCCTACTTGGTGAAGATATGCGAAGGAAAGTATCCATTGGTTCAAATGAAGCCTAATTGTTCATGGAAGACCTAAGGAAAAGTTCAAGAAGAATGAGAAGCGCAATAAGTCTAAATCCAAAGGGAGATTGAAATCTTTTCAAAATTCCAAAGTCATTTGTTGGAATTGTGGTAATGCAGGTCACATCCATAAGGACTACAAATAAGAATAGAACAAGAAAAAGAAGAAGTTTGATTACAATTCTGAGTCTGAGAAGGAAGATGGTGATGCATTCATTACAGCTTGGCTAGGCATGCAGGTAAAGATGCATGGTTAATTGACTCGGGTACATATTTTCATATGAATTCCAATAAAGTTTGATTTCTTGAATATGAATAATTTAATGGAGGCAAGGTGTACTTGGGTGGTGATTCACATTTACATATTGTTAGTCGAGGTAAAGTTAGGATCATGTTTCATGATGGTAGAATAAATAGGATTAGCGGTGTGTTGCATATTGCTAGATTAAAATGAAATTTACAATCTATGAGCAAACTAATAGATGCAAGTGTGTGGATAGTCTTTTCTGATGCGGGATGTAAGATGATTAAGGATTCTATGGTGTTTGCTAGCGGTGTCAGGTTTGGCACTTTGTATAAGCTAGAGGCATACACTATTGAGTGTAATAGAATTTCTATAAAAAGTAAATTTGTGGATACTTTATCAGAAGATTTAAGGGTTTCACCATTAGTGGATGGACATGGATTTTGGGTACCTAAGGGTGCTCTTTCTTCTGAAATAAAGTTACCTATAGAGAAGACTGTTATGGCACTAGAGACTTGGCCAAATTGGAGAAAAGGGTATGAGGACCTTGAAAAATAAAAACATTGTTGAAGGTTTGAATGATTGTAATCTTGGCTTTGATTACGGTGAGCATTGCATTTATGGAAAACAAAACCGCATTCAGTTTTACTCGAGTTCTCATAAATCTTGTGGTGTTTTGGATCTTAATCATTCTGATGTGTTTGGTCCTGTAGATGTTCCTTTGATTGGAAAATATGCATATTATGTTTCATTTATTAATGATTTTAGTAGGACATAGGTATACATTCTAAGTAAATATGAAGTTTTCAATCATTTAAAGAATTTAAAGCAATGGTTGACGTGTAGACTAGAAACAAAATTAAATGTCTGAGGACTGATAATGGCGGTGAATTTTGCTCTAATGATTTTGATAGATTCTGTAAAGACTATGACATTAACAGATAGAAGACAACTATGTATTCTCCATAGCACAATGGAGTTGCAGAAAGAAAGAACAAGACACTGATGGAGAAGGTTAGGAGTATGTTGAATGGTGTTGGTCTAAGAAAAAAAATTTGGGTTCAAGCTATTGTCACTACTTGCTACCTAATTAACAGGTCTCCCACATCAACTCTTGTTGATTAAATGCTTATGGAAGCATGGTCAGGTCGCAAGCCTTCATTTAGACATCTTAGAGTTTTTGGTTGTGAGGCATATGCACATGTGAAGGGAGAAGAAAACAAAGTTGGGGAACAAGGATATGAAATATATCTTCATCGGTTATAGTTATGATGTGAAAGGATGCAAGCTTTGGGACCCTATTGTACAAAAGGTAATTGATAGTAGAAGTGTTATTTTTAGAGAAATTAAGTCTCCTTATGTTACATTGCAGCCAAAACAAGCTAAATAGGAAGATCTGATTCAAATACCTTCTACACTTGAAAGAGTTGAATCTAATGTGGATAAACCTAGATTTGTAGAAGAGGCATTAGGTATAAATGATGCAAATGCCTAGAAGATTTCTCTAGAAGAAGAAATGACATCTTTGAAAAAGAATGATACATGGGATCTTGTACCATTTCCTGAAGGATGGAAGACTTTTGGTTGAAAATGGGTGTTCAAGAAAAAGATTGGTTCAGATGGAAGTATTCAGAAGTATAAATCAAGGTTTGTTGCAAAAGACTACTCTCAAGTTGAGGATGTTGAATATGGTGAGATATTTTCTCCTATTGCAAAAATGACATCCATTAGATTTTTCTTTCTATTGTTGCTTCTTATGATTTAGAGGTTGAGCAAATGGATGTGAAAACTGGTTTTCTTCATGGTGATTTGGAGGTGGATATTTATATGACATCCAAAGAACTATGTGGTGAAAGGTAAAAGTAATTTGCTCTGTAAATTGAAGAAATACTTTTATGGCCTCAAACAGAGTCCTAACATGTGGTACTAGAAATTTAATACATGTGTTGAGTTTGGGATTTGAGTGTTGTAAATCAGATCACTGTGTTTATTATAAATCTGATGGTGATCAATTCCTATACATTGCATTATATGTTGATGATATTTTATTAATTGGTAAAGGGAAAGGTATGATTTCATAACTAAAGTCTCATCTTGCTGCTAACTTTGAAATGAAAGATCTTGGTGCAATGAAACACATTCTTGGGATGGAAATTAGAAGAGATAGAGTGAACAAAAAACTATGGATAGTGTAGCGTAGAAATTAGGATTCATCACAACATAAGTAGATCAAAACGAAACACAAGACATTATAACTAAATCAAAGAAATACTCATTGCAATGAACCTAATTCCAAAGCACATTCAATGAAGGTATGAAAATGAAGCATTCAAAAGAAAACATTATGCAAACCAGATTCAGGATTGAATACTCCTTCCATGCGGCTCCATTGTTGTTCTTTCCTCTTCAATAGTTTTGTGGATCTCACCTACAAGTGCACACACAATTGAAAGCAAAAAGGCTCAAGAGTACTAGAAACGAAGGTTCGATAAAAATTCGAGATTCATGAAGGATTTGATTGAAGAAAACATCCAATTTATAGAAGAATTGGATAAATGAGCAAATTAGTATGAAAGAGATTTGAATAGAAATTCAAATCAATAATAGCAAAATTATGACATATCCATGACAAATTGCTATGCAAGGCTTATGACAATTCATGACAAATTTCTATGTCAAGAATTTATGACATTTTATGACAAATTCATGACAAATTCTATGACACATTTCTATGTCAAGAATTTTATGACAATTTATGACATTTTATGACAAATTTCTATGTCATTGCCATAAATTTAGGAAAGAAATAGGAGAAAATTGAATTTAAGAATTAAGAAATTAGGAAATTAGAAAATAATGAAAATAGGAAATTAGAAATTGAAAGAAATTAGAAATTAGGATTTAGTGAATTAATTAATAATTTTTCATTTATTAATCAATTCACAAAGAGGAATAATTAGACAATTAAATGAAGATTTAATTGTAATAAGGAAACTTAGGATAAATAAGTAATTTATTTAATCCTAAAGGAAGAAATGGCAAATTAGGTTAAATGACTAAATCATAAAACCCTAGAAGACGAATTAGAAATGCGAGGATGATAATTAGGTCTTGATTGAAAATAATTAATGTCATGATTTGATTTTGATAAATGACCAATGCGACAAAATGATTTGATTGAGAAAATGCGCCAATTGACGAGGAACAATAACAAATTGATCCAAATTGGCATAATTGAGACAAAGAATGATCGATGACAAATTGGTCACAAAGTGACAAGATTGACAAAAGGACAAGAATCGACAACAAAATGAATTGCAAGATGACAAGATCGAATAGTGACAACGATCGATGACAAATCGATCATAAAATGACAAGATTAAAGGATTGATGATAAATTGACAAGATTGATAAGAGGACAAAACCCTAATTAGGATTGACGATGCCCAAAATGATGAGATTGATGATAAAATTGATAAGATTGCTAGGAGGACAAAACCCTAATTAGGATTGATGATGTCCAAAATGATGACAAATTAGGATGCACATTGATGTGACAGGGTAAAATCGATCAAAATCGTGACTGAATATTGTTGTCGACAAGACCAAATTTGAGGACGAGATGATTGAAGAATGTAGAAGAATGACTCGATGTTCACAAATGATAAAAAACCAAGTGCGTGACATAGGAGAAATGTTAATGCGACGCAAAAACCTAAAATGAGGCAATGCGCAAATGTTAAAGTATGACCTCGCAAGCGTTGACCATTTTTGGGTGTCTACAGATAGGATAGATTAAGTATGTGAATTCAGTATTACTAAAGCTCAACATGCAGGATTGTAGGCTATTATGTGGTCCCTTCACAATTGGAATAAAATTATCTATTTTAGATTGTCCAACATCTCCATCAGAGATAGAAGACATGAGAAGAGTGACTTACTAGAGTGTAGTTGGAAGTTTGAAGTAAGCTATGGTCTATACTAGACCAGACATTTCCCAAGTAGTGGAAGTTCTTTCTAGATATATGTCTAATCCCGGTAGAGTTCATTGGGATGCAGTCAAAAGAGTTTTCATATATTTGAAGGGTATCTCAGAATATTCTTTGTGTTAACATGGTAACTTGGTTGGAGACATGATTTCCCTTGATATTCATGGTTATGTGGATTCTTACTAGGTAGGTGATATTGATAGAAAAAGATCCACTAGTGCTTATGTGTTTACTTTATTTGGTGGTGCAATTAGTTGGATGAGTAAGTGACATACTGTGGTTACTTTTTCCACTACATAAGCATAGTATATGGTAGCTACTCATGCTTGTAAAGAATTCATTTAGCTTAAAAGACTATGTTTAGATATTGGAATAAAACAAGGTGCAGTGATAGTTTATTGTCACAGTCAAAGTGTGTTATGCCTAGCTAAGAACCTGACATTTCATGCTCGACCCAAACACATTGATGTTCAGTATCATTTTGTCAGATATATGGTTGAAGATGGTAGGGTGAAGCTAGTTAAGGTAGAGACTTTGATGAATGTTGCAGATTCTTTAACTAAGGTTGTGAGCATAGAGAAGTTCAAATGGTGTTCAAAGTCTATGGGCCTCCTGACCCCTAGCAATTAAATTATTGTATTAGTTTTCCCTTTGCTCTTGCAAGGTATTCGACAAGTGGAATAATGTTGGGAAAATGGTGTCTCAACCTTACATTTTGCTATCCTTATTTTTAGTGTTAGCAAAAAATGAGGGTACCCCAAAACTTTTTTCTTATTTGTGGTTTTTTGTGCTCTATGTTTCGCTTTTCGAGACATTTTTGTCATCGAAAGTGCATTTTTCCTTGTTTTACCCCATTTTACTTATTTGTGATGTCTAGGTGCAAATTGGGTTCAGAGACCCTATTTACACCAAGTTAGACAGTTTAGGTTAAATTAGGGTCCATAGACTCGATTTAAACCTCTTTTGGTTAATTTCACCTTTTAGGTGCAATTTGGGTTCATAAATCCGAATTGCACTTATTTAATGCACTTTGAGTTATTTGAGGAATTTTTTGAAGAGTTGGTTTAGGAGTCTTTATCTTCATTTGGAGGCTTATTTATCTTCTTAATCTCCATTTTAATCTTCTCAAGATCAATTTTGTCACTGAAAGGAGAAAGATTCTAAACTTCCATTTTGGGGTATGATTTCTTCCCTTTTATTCGGGGTTTTTATAACCCCTTTTTGTTTTCCTTTTTGATAAAATCATGTGATTATTAATTAATTTTCAAAAGCCTTTGATCTGATCAGATCTCTTCATCCAAGTCGGTTGCTTGAATGTTTGATTGATTTGTCATACAATGTGGTGTCGTAACGGGGCCGTAGGACCGCCACACACCATTGAATGGTCTGTGGTGGGTCTACGACCTTGCCATGGCCCTATGATTGTTCCCTTTTTCTATGCTCAACATTGTGATGTTGCGGGGGGTCGTCGGCCCATCACACACCATAGTGTGGTGTGTGGTGGGTCAGCCATCCACCACATTGCATTTTACCTCATTGTTTTGGAGAGTGGTGTTGGTGAGGCCGTCGGCCTGCCATACACCATGTCATGTTGTATGTCAGGTCGAAGAGCTTGACCATCACTCCACCGTGTCCTATTCTCTTTTCATTCTCGATGGTGTTTGCTGGGGCCGTAGGCCTTTCATACTCCACGAAGTGGTGTAGGTCGGGTTTTCAACCACACCCGACACCATTTCATTGTATTTTGTAAGATGCGGTGCAGGCCTATGAACCTACCCTATGTTATATTGTTTTCATGTAATTTTAAGTGTATGGTAGGTCTATAGACCCAACCAACACTTTGGTTCTTTTTTTTATAAGTGTATTTCAGGTTTATGAGCCCGAATTACACTTATTTTTGGGGATTTTTTTGAGTGTAATTAGATTGTTTTTAAATAAACCCTAATTATGTTTTTCATTTTACACTTTTATGAACAAGAGGGTGATCAAGAAATAGGTGAGTTGAATGTAGAAGAGTTGCCACAAACAGATGAACCTTTATCCCACGTATCTTCTCCTACATATACTTTGCAAGTTTTTGTCTCTACTTCTAATCCTGAGCCTCTGGTATTTGCAAGTGTCGTTTCATCAAGTGTTCTTCATATATGTAAAGCGGAAAATCACGGTCGAACCCTAGTTGGTCTCCCCTCTTCTAACTCCGAGGAGAGAGAAGGGAGGTTCGCTAGGATTCGATGGGTTTTCACTTAGGGGGAAGACTTTACATTCAAAAGAGGGGTTGAAACTCATAAGATTCAATCCCACACAATGTAAGATTGGATGCTAAATGAATTTCAAGGGTTTGGAAAGCAAAGCTACCCTCTTTTGTAAAGAATGTTGATTAAGGAAATTAAGCTAAGGATGCATAGAAAGTCATAAAGATTCGCTTATAAACTGAGTTTAGGTTATAGGATAAAGCTGCGGACCTGGAATTAGCAGTAGAATGTCGATACGGTGCTGTCCTGCAAATTTGAGAAAAAGTTGTCGGGACGATGGCGCCCGGCGCCACGGTCCTCTGAAAAATCCGCGAAACGAAGGGGGATCTATTCGTCTCTGCACAAGGATTCTAGATCTTCAATCTCAGCCGCGTACCTGCAACCTACACACAGAAAAGCGAAGACGATTGGGGGGTTAGGGATTAGGGGTTTGCCTTTAGGTCAAACCCCGGTTTTGGAATTAACCAAGAAATGAGCAAGTGTTGTAAATGTCAATGACTGTAATGTAAAACAAGTACTAATACCTTGTTCTAAGGATGTTTGTATCCTTATGTGCAAAGGTTTAGATGTTGTATGTTGTAGTATGTAGCATGTAATAAGTGATCTCCTCTTCAATGGTTGAATCCTTGACTTGAATGCAACACTTAGCCTTGAATGGAGACTTGGAATGATCAATTGCTTGAATGCTTGAATGCTTGAGTATAGTTTCCACGCTTTTTCCGTCATGTATGTCTTCTCCTCTCTTATCCCAAATGAGAGAGAAAAATGTAGTTTATATACTTGTCAATTAGGGCTGATAGACTGATTTTCCCGACCTTAGGCTGACTAGGGAAGTATATTTCCAAATTGCAATCAAAAAGACCCGATATCACTTAGGAAACCGGGCCCAAAATAGGACCCAGGGACCAGGGCACTGGGCACCATGGTCCTGGAGGACCAGGGCGCTAGGCGCCATGGTCCTGGAGGACCAGGGCGCTGGGCGCCCTGAGGGACCAGGGCGCTGGGCGCTCTGGTCCCACCTTCGGGACAGCGGGGTGCAAGGAGGTTCAGGCCAATGGTGCTTGAAAAATGCAGTTTTCAGTGTCGTGAGCAAGTTTTGGGGTCTCCATTCAGGTTGTGTGTTGCGTCGCCATTGTGAAGACCGAAATGCAGTCGAAATTGCAAGTGTCGCAATTTTAGGACGCTACATTTAGCCCCCACTTTAGCGGGAGTATGTATGTTCATACTTCTGGTAAAGTACAAGGAAACAACATTGAAAGACTTTCACCACGTCAAGGAGGCAAGATACACCAAGCCCCCAGTGGACTAAGGATCTTACGACTTTGATTGACAAAGTAAAAGGGAAGATCACGAGGAAGAACCATGACTGTCAGTAGTAAGGTTCCCTCACTATGAGTCATGCAAAAGAAATACCAAAAATCTTCAAGACAAAGCTAAGTTTGCCAATAAATTTTCAAGTATCTTTGAAAGGATAGACAGGGTGTATGCCCCCCTACGTTAAAGTGATCGCACACGCCTCAACGGGGGTGATTGTTTTAATGTAGTGATACACATAAGAAATGAGAAAGGAAAAGGAGCACGTTATCGCAAAGATTTAGCCCCCAAGTGTGAGATAAACCCAAGGATAATAGATACAAAACACAAAGCACGAGGTGACTTTGCTTTCCTCGGGGTCAGTATGCTGTATGATAAGTCATGTATATATATCATATGTATGTATGCATAATTGTTCTTCATTCCCCAATCAAGGAAGGTCACCTAGAAGAAGGGAACACATGTGTCTTTTGAGTCAACATGAGAGAGACCAAAGAGATCTCAATGCTTTGCATCGTCCTCAAGTAGACAACACTAAGGACGACAAATAGAAGAATGAGAATAACATATAGAAGAAGTAACAAAAGAGAGGGGGAGAGAAGCTGCCATGCTAATGTAACTAGTCTAGCACGTCATCTACCCCCCGATCTTGCTGATCAATGTTTCGGGAAGGCAGGGAACATGCTAGAGGAGGAAAATCCAACACAGCAGATGGAGCTATCACAAGATCCAAACAAGGGCTATGTTCATGTTCCAAGCCACATTGTTCTTGTCTAGGAGCTAGGATAAGTGCTTTAGAAAATTCATTAGATAAATGGTTATCAACATCAACAAGTTCATATTCGCTATCAGAAGCAAGAGGAGTAACATTTTCATCATGCATAACATTTTCATCTATATCATCATCAAGATTTATAAAAATAGGATCTTTAACTCGCACAGGATCAAGACCATCATGCATCTTATGTTTAGGAGATTTAGGCTCAATATCCGGCTGAGGAGAGAATGGAATAATGCTTGTTGAAGGTGTTTTTGGAGATTGTAAAGTTTGAGAAGCAGTTGCTTGAGCCCTAAGACGACGCTTTCATCGGCGTTCCCATGCAGAACGATTACGTCTAGTCTTAGTAGGAAGTGTAGAAGATAGAGGAGGAGGAATGTTCTCATCCTTATCACTTGGATGTTTAGGTTGTGGTCTCTTAGGCTGGATAATAGGAGAAGAAGAAGGTCTCTTCTCTCTATAAAAAGAAGGAGGAGGAACTGCTCCATATAAAGGAGGAATTTTTGGTTTAGGAAGAAGACCAAGTCCATCATGACGAGGAGGTATAGGTCTATTTTTAGAAGATTTATTAGGCATAGACATAGTCACATCCATGGGGACGGGTTGGGAATCTTCTTGGGGAAAGACATTAGTTTTGTCTTTCAAAGGAAGAATTTCCTTCTCAAGAATGATAGGAATGTCAAGTTTAGGTGTTCTAGGTTCACTTAGAGATAGGATCATATCTGTTTTCCACTTTTGATAAGATTTAAAAAGATGATCACTTCGTGGAGGAAGAGATTGGAATTGTTTGGGCCAAAAGTAATCAATAGGAACACTAGAGGTTCTTTCGGCTGGTTTAAAGAGACTATGATTGACAGTAACAACTTCACCATTATGGGGAAATTTTAAACACTTATGAATAGGAGAAGCAATAGCTTTCATGGAAGATAGCCAAGGATAGCCAAGCTTCACATGAAATTGTTCGGAAGAAGGAATAATAGCAAAGTTCACATCAAGAGATTTATTATGGACCTCAATAGGCAATGTAATAGAACCAATTGCAGGAGAAGAAAATGCATCAAATAGTTTCACAATCACATCTGTTTTGTCATAGATCACTTGATTCAATTGCAAAGTAAAAAGAAATTCTTCAGTAATAACATTCACCATGCATGAAGGATCAATAAGCACTCCACGACAAGGTGTATTTTTTACTTTTGCAACTACGTATAAAGGACCATCAGGTGCTCTAATGGTTTCACTAGAATCAAATGTGATGGAAGGTTCTTTAGGGTTTTCTTGCTGCTCTACAAAGTTAATCACATTCGGAGTCATAGACACAAGACCATCAGATGAGAAAGAGGAATCATTAGCCTCAATCGCATTAGAGGTATGAGAGGTATGAGAAGGTAATGGATCAGTAAAAATCTGAAGATTTTGGTTAGGAGGAGCTACAGATGTGTTGCCTTTATCATTCACTCCAGAAACAGAAATAGTATTATTATCAATCAAATCTTGAATTTTACCCTTTAAAGAAAAACATTTTTCAGTATCATGCCCAGGCTGACGATGAAAGTGACAAAAAGATTTGTGATCAAAATAAGGTGAAGTAATCTTTGCAGGATCAATTTGTCTTATAGGAGGAAGAGTAAGCACATTTTGTCCCAATAACTTATTCATAATATCATGCAATGATTCATTCAAAGGAGTATACTTTCTTTCTTTCCTGAAAAATTTAGAAATAGGAGGCACACCTGATGCTGCATTCACATTGTTGTTGATGATGTTTTCATTGAATTTGATGGAATCTCTGTTCGGTTTAAACTTCCCAAATGATTGTTGACTGCTATCACCCTTATCACTCGGAGCCATAGGATGTGATTGTTCCATTTGACTCACAGTTAGTTGATAATTGTGAAGAGTGGCACACAACTGTTGAAAAGAAGTAAACTCAGAAAATAGAAGTTTGTCTCGAATATCTTTTTGTAAATTAGAAATAAAGATTCTTTGAATATCATTATCAGGCACTGGAAAAGAAATTTGAGCATACAAATGCTTATATCTACCAATGAAATCAGTCACTTTTTCTTTAACACCTTGTTTACAATGCATTAAATCAATCAAAGTAACTTTAGGACTTATATTGTTTTGAAATTGTTGAATGAAAGCATTTGCAAGTTGTTCGAAAGAAGTAATAGAATAAGAAGGCAACGAGCAATACCATTGTAGGGCTTTGTCTCTTAATGTTCTGGTGAATAGTTTTGCTGCAAGCAACCTTTGGTCATAAGCAAAATCAGTACATATTGTTTGAAAAGTCTTAACATGTGTTAGAGGATCTCCTTTACCATTATAAAGCTCCAAATGCGGGATTTCAACATGCTTAGGAGGAATAGCTCGAACAATGTCAAGAGAAAGTGGGCTCGCAACATCAAATGTGGGCACACTAAACTTAGATTGATTCATAGAGGCAATTTGTTGCTGTAAAGAAGAGACAGTTTGTGCAAGATTATTAATGGTAGCTTCAGTCGAAGAGTTCATATTAGGTGTGTTAGATTGAGATGGAGGTGTGATGTTATTGAAAGAAGGTAAAGAGTAAGGTGGTGGGACCCTATGATAGTCAACCATAGGGGATGATTGGATAGGAGGAACACTACAAGGAGGAATGGAATGGTTAAATGAATTGCCCCCTTGCATCATGTTCATTTGTGAAGATGTAATAGGAACACTTATTGAAGGAATGAATGAAGAAGTCGGATTGAATGAAGGGATAGGGTTAATTGAAGAAGGAGGATTGCCCCCATGACTAGTGATCATAGGAGGAATGTCTTTTATAGAGGTAGCCATGATGTTTGATGTAAAGGTAGGTATACTAGCAATAGAAGTCATCAAAGGAGTAGAATGATTGACTTGTGTAGGAGGTTGTGTATAACCTAAAGATTTAGCACAACTCTTCATAGGCATCACATTCGAATCCACAATGTGTGCAATACCACGCAAAACATCAATTCCATTCTTATCACTTTGAAGCATACGTTTTAGACCCTCAATTAAAGGAAGAGCTTGACTATCGGGATACTCATGAGACATCCATTGGTGAAAATCGTCAAATTGGTTATCCAATTTGGAAAGTTGTTCAACAGAAACTTCATGGGGAGCTTCTTCATCATTAGGAGGATTAGAGGAATTACCCATGTCCTTGTTAAAAAGGCTACTCAAATTAGGTTCCATCTCCTCGGTAGTTAAACCTCGGAAGGACTTAATTCTACGGCTTCGTCTAACGGGAATAGTGTAAGTAGGGCTTACTGTTGTAAAACTCATGCACTAGAGAGAGAGAGAAGATTTTGATTTTAGAGGTAGCAATTCTCAGTAAAACCAGCCAATCTTCCAGATTTAAGCTGTTAAATGCAATCACAACAGTCTCCCAAAATTTCGGAAAAAATGCTCGGGACCGTGGCGCTCGGAGTGCAACACGGTCCTTGCAACTTTTTTCAAAATTTGCAAGGATGAAAGGTATGATGATTTTAGAGCTAATCTAAAAAAATTGAGGGATTTTACGATCTGTAGATAGGCCAAATTAAAGTTGCAATCTCAAAATTGAACCCTATCAAGATTGTCGAAAAATGCAAAATTTGAATTTTGAAAAAGAGAGGGAAACTGAAATTTTGAATTTTATGATTTTAGAGGGAATGTCAAAAGCAGTGCAAGTTTTGAAATTTAAAAATTGACTCAATTTCACGCTAAATTCAATTTTGAAAGCGGAAATCAAAGTTGTTGTAATTAGGCACTTAATTTCAAAAGTCACAAAATGCAAGAATTTGAATAAAGCACTGAAATTTTGAATGAATGCAAACACAATTTTCAGATTTAGGACAGTAAGAACACAATTTTGACACAAAATTTCAATTTCAACAATTTTTGAATGATTAGGAGCCTTAAACCAAGCAATCACAAGACCAACTTTGACCGTAATTTTGAAAGTGTTATAATTGACAAAATCAGCCAAAATTCTGGATTTTAGCAGGAAAATACAGCAAGATCTCGCTCCCGAAATTTTGAAAAAAAATGTCGGGGACGATGGCGCTCGGAGTGCAACACGGTCCTCGCAACTTTTTTCCAAATTTTCAGGGATGAAAGATATTGTGATTTTATTGCAGAATCCAAAGTTACAGCTGATTTGGAGATGTTTTGATCGGTCAAATTGTCAAACAAAGGTTGAATTAAGAGGGTTTCAAAAATTAGGGTTTTGACATTTAACCACTTAATTTTCAAAATTAAAGTACAGATATGAATTGATAATTTATAATAGAAAAGAAGATCTAAAGCAAGCATTAATAATTAAACATTTCGCAAGTTCAATGTTCAAAAAAAGAAAATTTAGGGTTTTTATGCTATCACCTCTAAAATTTTGCAAAAGATCAAACATGGAAATGTAATCAATTTTTTTAGATCTAAGCATGAAAAATAAGAAAGGATGTTCACGTCGGGTTCACCAAAATGTAAAGCGGAAAATCGTGGTCGAACCCTAGTTGGTCTCCCCTCTTCTAACTCCGAGGAGAGAGAAGGGAGGTTCACTAGGATTCGATGGGTTTTCACTTAGGGGGAAGACTTTACATTCAAAAGAGGGGTTGAAACTCATAAGATTCAATCCCACACAATGTAAGATTGGATGCTAAATGAATTTCAAGGGTTTGGAAAGCAAAGCTACCCTCTTTTGTAAAGAATGTTGATTAAGGAAATTAAGCTAAGGATGCATAGAAAGTCATAAAGATTCGCTTATAAACTGAGTTTAGGTTATAGGATAAAGCTGCGGACCTGGAATTAGCAGTAGAATGTCGATACGGCACTGTCCTGCAAATTTGAGAAAAAGTTGTCAGGACGATGGCGCCCGGCGCCACGGTCCTCCGAAAAATCCGCGAAACGAAGGGGGATCTGTTCGTCTCTGCACAAGGATTCCAGATCTTCAATCTCAGTCGTGTACCTGCAACCTACACACAGAAAAGCGAAGACGATTGGGGGGTTAGGGATTAGGGGTTTGCCTTTAGGTCAAACCCCGGTTTTGGAATTAACCAAGAAATGAGCAAGTGCTGTAAATGTCAATGACTGTAATGTAAAACAAGTACTAATACCTTGTTCTAAGGATGTTTATATCCTTATGTGCAAAGGTTTAGATGTTGTATGTTGTAGTATGTAGCATGTAATAAGTGATCTCCTCTTCAATGGTTGAATCCTTGACTTGAATGCAACACTTAGCCTTGAATGGAGACTTGGAATGATCAATTGCTTGAATGCTTGAATGCTTGAGTATAGTTTCCACGCTTTTTCCGTCATGTATGTCTTCTCCTCTCTTATCCCAAATGAGAGAGAAAAATGTAGTTTATATACTTGTCAATTAGGGCTGATAGACTGATTTTCCCGACCTTAGGCCGACCAGGGAAGTATATTTCCAAATTGCAATCAAAAAGACCCGATATCACTTAGGAAACCGGGCCCAAAATAGGACCCAGGGACCAAGGCGCTGGGCGCCATGGTCCTGGAGGATCAGGGTGCTGGGTGCCATGGTCCTGGAGGACCAGGGCGTTGGGCGCCCTGGTCCTGAGGGACCAGGGTGTTGGGCGCCCTGGTCCTGAGGGACCAGGGTGCTGGGCGCTCTGGTCCCACCTCCGAGACAGCGGGGTGCAAGGAGGTTCGGGCCAATGATGCTTGAAAAATGCAGTTTTTAGTGTCGTGAGCAAGTTTTGGGGTCTCCATTCAGGTTGCATGTTGCGTCGCCATCGTGAAGACCGAAATACAGTCGAAATTGCAAGTGTCGCAATTTTAGGACGCTACAATATATCTTCCACAAGTGCTAGTGAGTCATCCCTAGACACAGCCTGTGATAATATTGAGAATTTTTTCTCACCTTTTGCGATATTGCTTGGAGTATCTACATCTATGTTAGATGATTTTGATAAATTCATCAGTGAGCCGACTCCTAGGTCAAATGAATCTTCATTAGAAAAACACACCAATGTGATCACCATAGCCTCTCCTTTTGTGACTAGAATTATTCAAGACTCTATCAATCCCTCCTAGGATGTGGTGGTTTGTGGGAAAGATTATTCTACTTGGTCACCTTGGTTGTTTTATAATGCCCCGAAAAGGAAGAAGCAAGTTGTTTCCCCTAAAGATTTTGATTTCAGTCAATTTGTCCTCATCAAACCCAAAACTACCAAGAAGGCTAAGACTTTGTCAAGAGTTAAAGTTAATAAGAATAAGAACAAGTATGTTGAGGTTGTTATTCCTCCCAAAGATGCAATTATTGATCAAGTGCGGGATAAAAATTATACTATACAGAGAGTTGAGTTGGAAAAATATACTCATGATTGTACTTTAGGTGATGCAATATTGGATTTAAAAGCTCTTAATGTCAGATATGATGAGGACAAGATCAAGAAACATCAACTCAAAGAAAGGATCGAGCAACTCACTTTAATATTAGTCAAGGTAAATAAGTATTCTAAGATTGTTGAACCAATAACTTCATCCTTGGATGAGCAAGTTGTTAAAAGAGTTGAGCAAGCAACATCTCATAGTAGAGATATGGCAGAATGGATGGATCATATATTGAGTCAAGGCACACGACTTATATGTTCAACTTGTACCATTGTCAACAACCTTGATACAATTAAAATATAAATAGGTAGCACCATATAAATCTTCTTCTAGGAGCTCAAAATGCAAGAGATTTTGAGGCTTGGTTGAAATTTGAGGATTATGATCCTTATGAACTTATTAAAAATAATGTTATACCTTCATGGTGCATGTATGTGGAATGAGGAGAAGCCTTAGAACACAGAATGAACATTATTGAGCGTCTAGTCAAGGATATAAGGAAGGCTTCTTTATAGGAATGTGTTGATAACAAGGCAGAGAATGTTGCAAAGGTTTCAGGAATTTCATGTGTGTTCCTTGATCAGGATGGGAAAGTGCTACGAATAGATGAGGTTATTAAAGAATTTAGTTTACTTGTAATTGCTAAAGATGACAAAGAGGATTTCTCTTTATCCTTGATAGATAAGTTGGTTGACCTTTAGTTTGTCCAAGATTTCCTGGATACTATTCTTAGGAAGCATAAGAAGTGTTGTACTAATTTGGAGGATTCCATTACTAGGGTCAACATCATCATGAGTAATACCCAAGGACCTAATGGAGTTTAGATGAAGCATGCTTTCCAGAAGTTTGAGGAATGTAAGAAGAAGAATTCTACCTGAGGAAACTGACACTTAGTCATTTTCGTGATTCTCCAGTGGCTTTTTATTTTATCCAGTGACACTTGAAGTGTCTTTTTGTAATTGCTCTTGTGCACCTTCTGAGTGCACAAGTCCTAAGTCAAATTGAACTCTTCTTTTGACTTATTCATAGAATTAGTTATATTTTCCTATTTTCATGTTGCACCCCTCTCTTATATATGTGAGGGTCATTATTGTAGTAAGGATATTTTCCCATATTTGTTTTATGCAACAAAACTCTACCCAAGTGAAGAGAAAATAGAGACTTTGTGTTCTTTTTGTGAATTTACAATTTAATCAAGAAGGATTGAAGCTTAGCATTCAAACTTTGTTTTGAGTTCAATCTTTTGTGTGATATTAATGTTCTTATGTCATTTAGTATCATATTCTCTTAATTGATTAAAGTTGGTGAAATTTATTGGTGATAGATATTGAAGAACTTTGGAATTTTACAAGTAATCTTTGAGTTACTTTGAAGATTCAATAATTGGGATTTGGTTAAGATAATATTGTTTCAAGTCTTTGTGCTTTTGACAATTATCCCTCAAGTTGAATTTAAAAATATAGAAAGTGAATTCTTTGTGATGAACAGATTATCTACTTAGAGTAGAATATCTTTCAATATATCTATCAGTCTTTGAGCTAATGATATATTTGGGTTATAGTGGTTGATAGGAGTTATAATACATAAAAAGAATATTTGAGTTCTTAAGTGTGATTTCTCGTCCCTAAGTCATTTTCAGAAGAGGAAAGTAATGGGAGACTTTTTTCTTTCTTGGACACATTACTTTCTAAAATAATTAGTTTAAGTATTACTGCAAGTTTTCAAGTTATTTAAATTAAGGGAAAAGTTTATTCTTATAAGAGAATTAGATGGAATTGGTTCTGAAAAAAGAGAACTATGTCGTTGTTGTACCTTTGATTAGTGTAAAGTTAGTAGTTAGAAGAAAGTAGAATAATTGCACTAGAAAGGGGGAGTCTTCTCTTATAATTAGGAGGGAGCATATCTTGCCTTCTGAGAGATATTATCCTGAGTGCTATTGTGAAACACTCTTTTTGTAACCCTTTGCAAGTTTGCAAAATTTTCACCCAACACATTTACATGAGATTAATATTTATAGTAAGTTTTTTTTAGAGCACTAAATGGTGCAAAATTCACCCCAAAGCTTCTGGTTGGCTAGATGAACATGCCAATAAACTTTTGTCACAATATCGAAGCTAGTTTAAAACTATGAAAGGTTTAAAACTATTTTTCAAGACTTAGAGACTCTAAAATAACCTCAAAAGTGGGCATAAATGGCATAGTGATTTACAAGGTGATAGAGCACTTTGCAACCTTTTTGGCGCTTCAAATGGTTCGTCAATCAAACACACGGTTCACAAGTTATGGCATTCGGAAGTTTGGACTCTTTAAATAGGAAATATAAAATGCATTGGACACATAAATGAGTTGTAAAAGGGAGGAACATATATTGATGTGTGTATTGACACATCATAAGTCATCTATAATGGAGATAAGGTTGGCTCTACTTTATTGGGTGGTTTTAGCCAATGATTTTGTAATACAGTTTGATGATTTCTTTTATTGTATCTCCTATATGAGGTATGTGAGATAGAGATTGTGTGTAAGAGTCTTATGGCTATTGATTTATCTCTGAGTCTTTGATTAGTGGTACTCTAGTGAAGAGATTTCTCTGCAAGTATATTCTAATTAGTTATTTATTGTTGAATAATATATTAAGATGCTTTTGGAGTGTGGAGTTATTCTCCTGGAAGGGTTTTCCCCACGTAAATCAGTGTGTTGTTGTGTTGTTCTATGCATGATATTTTATTTATTTTAGTTACGTTTTTGTAACTGTTGTAACAATCTATAAAAGTTTTGCATCACCCTCCTCTCAAGGTTAGTGTAGGAAGTTGTTCAACCACTTAACTTACTTACAACCACATAAAATGATTAGAAGTACAAATAGATTTAACAAAAAAGTATTCTCTTTCTTCACCTTGGATGGTTATTTTACTCCAATTCTACACAATGGTATCCTTCTTTTCATTATCTACGATGTCTCTGTACCATCATTAGTATCCATTGGAACAACTTCATCAATTCTTGAGGTTTCACATTAAACATATAATGTTGATTTTTCATTAAACTCATTAAAAGAACTTTTTTCCTGCCTTAAAAGCTCCATATAAATTATTGAAGAACTTTTTCCAATTAAAATGTATTCACCTTCAACCTGTTGAATACCAATTTTCTACAATTTCTCCTTGATTGGCTTGAAGATGTCCTCTTTAACTTGTTCTTTATATTCCTTGGTTTCTACAACTTTGTTCAATTGATCTTCTTATTTTCTCCTTCTCATGAAGTATGTTGGCAATTGACACTGATTTGATTGATTTCATATGTTGTCATTGATGGCAACATGTTTTGGCTTCATTCTTTGGTTTGGTACTTCACTGGCACCGACAGGTATCTTCATTGATAGGAAGGATTATATGGGTACCGGCATTGAAGGCCAACATGATTTGTAGATCAAGCGAGGATAATAATCAACAAATGAGGTACCGGTATAGGAGGCCAACATCATTGGGATATCCAGCAATCAAAAATTCACTTTGTTATTTATGAATATATGTAATGAGATGACATGTATAATCATTTTGTATTATCTATGTAAGCCAACATGAGTCATGAAGGACTGTAAGGGTATATATGTCAGTTATTAGGTCATTTTGATATATGATGGTTGTTAGATTATATCAGTAATGCAAAGATCATGTATATGAGGGCATTTGTGTAAGAGATCAATATTTTGTAATGATATGTAGATGATTTTGGATGTGCTCATAGAGTGAAGGTTATTCCGGTAAGGGTTTAGGGCTTCATAACTGGAATAGTCAGAGCTTGAACTGGAACTCGATCAGGCATAACAGATGTATTAAATGAGTTCAGTCTTATGTTTCATTATTCAAAGTGACTGTAGTCAGTGAGACTTCTTTGTGTTGAGCAGTGTGCTCTAGGCAGTAAGCCTTCCTACATGTGTAGGCCCCTATATTATGTAATATCTATTCATATAGCTAGTGAATTGATATTGTGGGTCACAAATCCCATCGTGTGTTTTCCTCTTTGAGGTTTTCCATGTATAAACTCTCTGTGTTATGGTGATCATTTGTGTGATTGGTTCATTGATTGCATTACTTCTTTCAATTATATATGTATCAGTTTACCGGTTGTTGAATGCATGTTATTGTAATACCCTAAAAAATGGTCATCTAAACCATGGGCCCCTAATCTCGACAACATCACCAAGGTCCTAACCAAAGGCAATTAAATCAACCTTGGGCACATTATTAATTCTTTAATCATCAAATATCACATGGCAAATCAGTTACTCAATATTAATTAAATATTATTTAATTAATTGAATCATTTCCAAGAATATCATTTTGATCAATTATCCTATTGTAATTTATTAAATATCCTTGCATATTTAATTAATTTGCCATTTAATCGTACAAAAGGAATTAATTTATTACAAAAAGAAGAATTAATTACAAAGCAAGAGTTGAATTGAAAATTAAACAAAAAGAATTGAATTGAGAGAGAAATCAAACTTGAGATATTATTTCTTTTTCTAAATTTACAACTTGAAATCAGAAAAGCAATTAAATTGAATTATTGATTATTCTCTAAAATTGCAACTCAAAGCTTTTCAGAAAAAGAAGTTCAATTGCATTAAAAGACTCTTTCCTTGAATAAATAAAAGAATTATCTATTTTTATCACAAATGCATGGAATTAATTTATTATTATTTCCAATGCAACTTGAACTTCTAATTTAAATGCATTTCAATTAAACTATAATTGGAATCTATCTCAAGGTTAACTAAATCTGATTTCTCAATTATTTTCAATTAATCCTAATGTAGACACCTAAAAATGGTCAATGCTTGCGGAATCATACTTTAACATTTGCGCATTGCCTTATTTTAGGTTTTTGCATCGCATTAACAATTCTCCTATGTTACGCACTTGGTCTTTATCATTTGCGAGCATCGAGTCTTTCTTCTGCATTCTTCATTTGTCTTGCTTTCGAATTTGGTCTTGTCGATAACAATCTTTAATCATGATTTTGGTCGATCTTGTCAATCTCTTATCAACTTGTCAATCTCGTCGTTTTACGATCGATTTGTCATCGATCCTTGTCCTCTTCAATCATGTCAATTTGGATCAATTTGTCATTATTCCTCAACACATTTATCAATCAAATCATTTATTAATTCAAAATCATGATCGAATCAACATCAAATCAATCTTACATCAAGACCTAATTGTCGTCCTTGCATTTCTAATTCATCTTCCAAGGTTTTATGATTTATTCATTTAATCTTGTTTGGCATTTTCTCTCTAGGTTAAATAATTTATTTATTTATCCTAAGTCTTCTTGTCACAATTAAATGTTTATTTAATTGGCTAATTAATTCCTCCTATTTTTGTAAATTAATTAATGAATGAGAAATTATTAATTAATTTACCTAATTTGTATCAATTTTCTAATTTCATCATTTCTAATTTTCTAATTTCCTCATTTTCTTATTTCCTAATTTTAATTTCCACCTAATTAACTTGTCTCTAGTTCTCCCTATTTTTGTACTTCATGCGTCATACTCTTGACATAGCAAGATGTCATAAGGTTCTAGTTTTCTAAGCTTTGCATTGGCAATATGTCATAATTCATGACGTAGAAGGTGTCATAACCTTCTTCTTTTGACTCAATTGTGCCATTTTTGAAATTAATTGCTTCTAATATCCATTTCATGCTAATTTGATCCTATCTCCAATTTATCTATAAATTTGATGATCTTCATCAATCAAAGCTAATTTGGTAATTACTTGGTCGAAATAATCGCTTGTTTTGAATTACTTTGTCAAATCAATCACAATTTGAGTACTCTTGTGCCAATGTCAATCTTGCATTCACATTAGGTTTATGCACTTGAAGGTGAGATCCACAAACAAAGGCTATTTGGAGAAGAAAGAAGGACAATGGAGCCGCATGAAGGAGACATTCAGATCTGCATCTGGTTTGCTTAGTTTTTAGTTTTGAATGTTTTGCTTTTCATGTCTTTATTGGGTGTGTTTAGGATAGATCATTGCATTTAAGCTTTCATGATTGAGCTAGATTAGTATTTTGATATTTGCTTTGATGATTTCCAGATTCCTAGCTACATTAATTGGTGAACCCGAAGTGAACACTAACCATCTAACCCCTTTACTATGTTTTTGAGTGCTTTTGAGATGATTTGCAGGTCAAAAACCCAAGAAACAGGGCAGTGCAAGGTTTTTCTGGGGACTTCTGCGCCTATGTAAAACAACTTGCACCTGTGTTAAGCATTTTGCGCTTGTGTTAGAGACATTTTGCACTTGTGTTATGAGTTCTGCGCCTATGTCATGGGTTCTGCGTCTGTGTCATGGGTTCTGTGCCTGTGTAAAGTCCAGAAATAGAGGTGAAAATGCAGTGTTTTACTTGAAAATTGTTTGTTTTTGCATTCTATTTTCTTTTTTTTTTTGGTTTTTGGTACTAATTATCTGTGCAGCATCTTGGCATATGCATGGCAAAGACAAACAAATGAAACTACTAACACATTTTTGTGCAGGTTTGATAGTCAAAGACTAAACATTTCAAACTTCTGACTTGGGTTTTGCAGGTTGCCTTGGACTACAACTAAACTTTGTGTTTGAAATTAATATTTAGGCACCTAGTATGATTTCTAAATAGGATGGAATCAATATATGTTTTCTTTGATTGTTGAGTATTGACATTGGAGTAGGAGAGTATGCTCTCATCCTTCTTAGGGTGATCAGAAATCCAGATCTTCGATACCATGCTCATGTCTTTGATTGTGTGTCACCTTTAGAGGGCCTGCCTTCCCGACCATTTGCTTTTGCAAGCAAGTGATAATCATGAGAAGGGAATGACCCAAAGTGAGTACGGCTAGAATACCTTGGCATTCTAACTCACTATAAACAAATACCTAATGAGCGAAAGCTTTGAAGGAAGGGGTACGTGGGAATTGCAGTTACTTGGGAAGTGATGACCTTTGAACTTTTTCTCATATCAACATCTAAGTAGGACCTCACAGTCTAAATCATGCTTGCGCAACTACATTTGTTTGGTATCTTGATGGGCTTAATGTCTCAATCATGCTTGCGTGACATCAAGGAGTAACACTTAACAGAAATCCTTACTAAACACCTTGTATTTAAAGGCCAAAAACCCTTCTAGTTGCTTGAGAAGGACAAGTTTGGATACTTGGAAGAGATACTAAGTTCACCATGGGGAGATTTCCATGGGGACTGATGCTTGGCTGCCCTAAGAAGTGAGTGCCGTGGAGGGGAGCCCGTGGGGTCAAGCATCTATGTATTCTCCTTGAATCCCATAATGAGTCTACCTCTCAAGTACCTAATGTCCTTGCATACCATAAGAAATGTGTGAGTGAGCATGATTTTCTTGAGTCTAAGTTGAAATATCTTGTCTTCTTTGCTTGTCAAAAGTTGAATTGTATCTCATTTCAAAAACAAGACAAATTGATTCAAAACAAGGTTAAACACAAGAATATTTCATCCAACAAAGTTCAAAACACCTTCAAACATGGTTGTCAAACATTGTTCAAAATCTTGTCTCAACATTCATGTCACTTAGATTTAGGTTCATCCTAGGTTTGCATTTTGCAAAGTTCATTGTCAAGTACCAAGGTTAAGTTTCACCTAGGTCATACTCTTTTGCATATCAATAAGGGTCATCCATTTGCATGTGTCCTCTTGCATTTCATAATTCAAACTTAGGTTGACATTGTCATACATTTGCATTTGCATACCCTAGGTTTCTTCATTAAGCTTAGGTCATTATCATATCATATTAGGGGCACTTGCATAGTAATTGTCCCTTTGCATATAGTGCCAAAACTAGGTTTTGTCATACTTGAGTAATGCAAATCTTTGATACAACCCTAAGTCATTGTTAAGAAGTCTAAACCTTATCAAACTTTTGTCTTTTTGTCATCAATATCATTTGGTCAAACCTAGCTTAGTATCCAAGCATATTAGGGGAGACATTGTCATTTTGTCCTTTTGTCACTTGGTCCTTTTGTCCTTTGAGGTCTTGGCTTCATTTCAACTTCCCAAGGTTGATTCTTTAGGTTTGCATTTCAAAAAGTTTGTCAAAATCTTGAAAAACAACCAAAAACATAGGTTGCACTCTTGCCATAGATTGCATTTTCATCTATTTAGTTTTCATTTAGTTGCATATCATACATTATCCTTGAAAAATTCCAAAAATATTGCATTTGCATAGTGACATGACTATTGAAACAAGGTTCCAAGCACCAATGATGCAACAAAGTTTGATGTATCAACCGATAATGCAATCAAATTTTAATCCAAGGCAATCACAATTATAACCAACCCAACAACAAGGCAATATTGATAAAACTTATCATGATGATGTAAATGTCCAAATACAAAAACTAGAGGAGAAGCTAGCTCAAGAAGAGGAGATATTGGAACAAAGAGTGAAAAACATTGAGAAGAATAGATCACAAATGTCCAAAATGTTTCGAAAATTTCTAGGCCAAAATCTTAAGATTGAGCCAATTGATGTAAGATCTCTTCTTGAACGATTAGACATACCAGCTCTCCTCTCACAAATAGAGATGATGAAACAATTTCAAGGAAAGAGACAACATCAATTTCAACATTATGTGCCTCCACAACAAGAACAAGAAGGTGTTTACTATCAATCACATTTTCAACCATCACAACCAATGGTTCAACCAATTGTCCAACATATTCAACCAACACAACCAATGGTCCAATTTCAACAATATGTCCAACCAACTATACAATGTCCACAAATAGCTCAACCAATGGTGGAATATCAACAAGTTCAAGTTCAATCAACATACCAATGTCAAAAACTACAACCAAACATTCAAAAACAAAGGTTGCAGCACACACCAACCAAAGTTTCAAACATGTCAGAACAATTGAACCAAGTCCAATATCAAAACATGACATCAAATCAGAACCAACTCCTTGCCAAACAAGTTCAAATTCCAGATACAACCATGTCAAAACCTCGAAAGAAAGGTGGCTTTATTGCAATGATCTTAAGGAAACTACCAAGTGAATTCTTTGAGGAAGATCAAGATAATACAATTATGTCTAGCAATGCCTCATCTCCCCACAAACAAATTGATTCTCCAATGGCATCTATCCCTACACCTTTATAAGTTTCCCAAGAACCTTCCATATTGTCCTTATCAAACAATACACCCAAGGATGCAATTATCCAAGAGCTATCCATAATTGATTGCCACGACAATCCAATTCATGGTGCACATCCTTGTCATGTTTCAGAAATACAAGACCCAATGCCACCATGCACTTTATTCCCATTACCTGTTTTAGAGGACCCCATTCAAAGTCCCTCTTCCTCATGTTCAAGCATTGATTCCTTGCCAGAATCCATCACAACTATTCAAAGTGCATTTCCTTCATTCCAAAACATTGGTTCCTTGTCAGAATCCCCCATGCATATCCAAAGTCTAACCCCATGTCAAGAGGATAATTTAGAGCATGAAGAAATGTGTCGTAAAGAAAATCAAGATCAAGATCTTGAAACCTTATCATCTCATCCAATTGTTGACCAGGACTCCATGTTCCCAGACACTCACGATGATTCCCCTATTCTTGTCTATCCTATCCAAACTCCTATTGACACTCCATTCCCCGAGCGAAATCAAGATATCCCAGTCCATCCAATCCCAAACGATCCCATTCCATTTCATGAACACAATGTCCTTTCAAATCCCATTGACATTCCACTTCCTGAGAAAGATCAAGATATCCTTTCCATCCTTTATGACGATCCCATTGAAAGTCAACAGCAAAGCACCTTTAAAGAGGATTCCAATGATCTTCCTCCTTGTCAAGATCAAATTATTCCTTTAAATCCTCCACAAGATCCTCTTGTTCCTCCATCTCCTTGTCCTAATGCTCCATATACACTCCAAGATCACATTTCTTTTGATGATCCCATTATTTCTCCCATTCCATCTCTTGAAGAGCCTATCATTGAACCATGTCCACTACATAATCTTGACCCCACTCATGATCCTAATCCCCCTCATGATTCTAATGTGTCAGTGCAAGATGTTCATGAACCCTGGACATGCATAATGGGTTCTTCCACTTTGGTGAAATCTGATCCACTTCAAGATCTCATTATTTCTCTCATCTCATATCCACCTCATAATAGACTCGCGTCTTCTTCCCAAAGAAAAGAGTATCCTACAAGTCAAGATATTCATAAAGGCAAAGGAGTAGACCTTCACAAGAAAGAACTCCTCAATATGAAAGAAGATCTTAAGGGTCATGTCTACACAACTCACTCTCAAGACGTTGGTATCACTCCATCAAAATCAAAACATACACCTTCCCCATCATCCCTTCCATCCATCTTAGGTCCTTATATCCCTACGTCCTATATGCAAGGTCAGCAAAGGCACACATCCTTGAGTAAATTTCATCAATCCAAAAGAAGTCCACTTCATTCATATCCATCCATGCATTCCTTTCCCCCTCCAAGCAATTTGGATGCCAAGCATAAAAGTCATAAGTCTAGCAATCCACATGTATTCAAGGATCAACATGTCCAATCTAATCAACATGTCAAAGCAAAGAAAAATATGATCCAAAAAGAAAAAGAAATATCCAAAAGGCCACAGAGGCCCACTGAGCAAAATAAATCAAAGTCAAAATATATATGGGTTCCTAAATCCCTTATGCAAGCAATGCACTCCAAGGAACCACAAAAGCATGAAAAATCAAAAACCATGTGGATCCCCAAGAAGCTCCTTGAAGCACAAAAAGAACAACCCAGATTGGCATCTAAAATTGTTGTTCCTGCATCCAAACCTTCCAAGTCTATTTCTCCACCACCTTCTTCATCCGTTTTGGGCCCTTATGTCCCAAAATCCCAAGCTATTCCTCCATCCAAATCTCACAATCTGAAATACATTTTTTCTCCATCAGTCCACCACCCATCAAGGTGTGTGCCAATGTTGATCTTGCCTACATTTCCATCCACTGAAGCCCAATTCTTCCAATACCCTATCCATTATCCAATGCATACTTTCCATCCTTCGATCCCTTTGATCCCATCCTTTACTTAAATTCTCGCTTTAGTTTCATCTCTTTTTCCATGTCCTTATCCTACCAACGTCTTTGAGCATACTTTTAAAGGTCATGGACCATTTTTTTCAAGGCTACTATCCAAACAAAAAGATGCTTGAGTCCTTCTTCCATCCCCTATCATGTGTCCATCTTCTATTGAAAAAGTCAAAATCCAAAAAACAAAAGTAAAAAAAAAAAAAGAAAGAAAGTGAAAAAAAAAAAAGTAAAGCAAAAATAATTCGTTCACTGGTGAAAACCTGGCAAACAGGCGTCATGCGTAATTTATGAACTTCTTGCATACCACACTTGGGGGCAGGTTTCCTCCTTCATATCCTATCGCCCTTCACTATCCTATCAAACCCCTGTCATTACCCTTCATATCCTATTGTCCTTCATGCACATATCCCCTTTTCCACATTTGATCTTGACAAGGCTAAAGATCATCATGAGCATCATGCATCTTGTTTGCAGCTTTTAGTCCATCATAGCTTTTGGTCTTTATCCATTTGCTTATTATAACCTTTCATCCATATTCCCTAGCCTATTGCAACTTTCTGCCACTATCCTGTATCCTATCCCGACCTTCAGTCCATGTCCCTTATCCATTCTTGGTCTTGCTTATCCTATCCATATCTTATCACTATCCATACACTCTTTCTATTCCTTGATCTTGATCTGACATAAGGATGCAAAATTTAAACATGGTTTCAAAAACCTCTTGACATGTCCCTCATGCCATGTCACTACTTTACATTGTCATATCCAGTCTCTTGTCCCATCATGCAATAGCCCTTGAAAATTGCATCCATATTGTCTCCATAATAAAAGGCTTTTGTCTTCCCTCTATCCACCATCATTTCAGCAAGCCTATTTATTCACCTGTCATATTCCTTGCCTTGCTAGACACTGGGGGCAAAATCATAAAAAAATCAAATAATGTCCTGAAATAAATCATAAAAATTGAAAAATGTCCTGAAATAAATCATAAAAAATTGAAAAATGTCCTGAAATAAATCATAAAAATTGAAAAATGTCCTGAAAAAATCATAAAAATTGAAAAATGTCCTGAAATAATCCAAAAAAATCAAATAATGTCCTGAAAAAATCCCTAAACAGTCAAATAAAGTCCTGAAAAAAATGAACACAAAAACATTTCAAAACATTAAAATCCAAAAAACAAGCATTTTGTCAATAAAGGATCCCTTTTTGTGCATAAGACAAATCACTGAGCATCCCTCCAACGACACGCAATCACACATTGTGCTTTAATGAAATCATGCATTAATAGATGAACTTTTCAATCAAACCAGACATTCAAATTGATCAAAATTGTCATATCAATCAACCTCAATATCCTTTGTCCTTGTCTCTACTATCATGGGTCTTATACAAGGTGTGGTATACTCAAAACCAGACTGTGTCCTATCTTAGACAAGGTACCGCATGTCCTTAAACCAGACAGCATGATCATCCTATCAGCACTTTCAACTTTTGACAATGAAGATCAAGATGTTTGTTTGACTTGTTGGAATTTGTGCATCTTATCTTTTTATTGATTTATCTTCAATCATGTTCCTATGTTGCTCGATGATGTCACTGAGTGATTTAGAGTGACCAGGATGGTTCATGGTTCCTTTCTTTTTTGTTGTGATTGTTGTTTGTCTGCAATGTGTCTATCTTTTGCAAAAAAAGGTTGCATTTCAGCTCTGGCCTTCAATGCCATGATGCTACACATCCATTTTGCTACATTAAAATAAAGGTTCTCACCTACAAAGTGCATTACTAAAAGCAAGTTTTTCTGCGTCTCTCACTATCCTTTGTCTCATTTCTTCTTACTAACATTTCTTCCGTCCACTCGGATAGTCAGTTCAATCTCGTTCTCCGATCTCCAAAAACATTGCTGCATCCTGCATCCATTTGGTTAGTACATTTGCATTACATTAAGCATCACATCAAGCATTTTATCCATTTCATATTATAAAAATACATTCATACATGTTCCACAATGGTATATAAATAGTGCATAAGTCATCCATACATGAAAAATATAGCTATCAGTCATAACACATTGCATCCCATCATATCGATGCATATCATATCATATGTCACAATAATATCGGAGTACAAAATTGGACTGTCTGTCCTAAGTATGGCCCGCAGGCTGACTACAAAATGTCAAACTACATAATGTCCACTGTCTGTCCTAAGGAGCACGTGCCTCTATCATTGGGTGCTCCCTCTATCCTCCTCATCCTTGCAATGTCTTGCGGATGATGTCCCTCCTGGTCCTGGCTGTGGTGGTCTCATAGGTCCACTCACTCCCATGCTGCTCAATGACTTCCGAGAGTGTGCCCTGCTCTTTGTCCTCGATCGTGCCCGATATGAAGCTGCTCTCTGCTCTAGTGGAATGGTACCCTCATATAGTGTCCTCCAATGGCATATCTCCTCTCCGGTCTCTACTAGCATCTATGCCATCTCCCGTGCACTGGCATCCTGAATCGACCCAATATACTCAGTGACTCTCTGTTCCTCTCGCTGTGCCTGAGCAATCGCTGCATCTCGAGCCACTGTGAGTCTAGCTATCTCTGCTCTGAACTGATCCTGCTGTCTCTCTAATGTCGCAATGTGATCCTGTTGACTTGCTATGATAGCCCTGCACATCTCCATCTCCTCTATCCTAGCTATCTCCGGCTCTATGGTTATATCCTACAATGCCTCCTGCTCGTCATCCCTATCCTCCTCTCCGTCATCGTCATCCCTATCCTCCTCTCCGTCATCGTCATCCCTATCCATCCTCATCTCCGTCCTTGTCATCCCCATCCTCATCTCCATCCTCATCATCCTCGTCCTCATCATCTCTCTCCTCCTCTCCTGTGAGTGGGAAGTCCTCCTGTCGCCTAAGTACTGGAATATCTGGATCTGTCAATGGCACTGGCCGTAGTCGTGCAAACCATCTCTCATACTCCTCTTTTATCTCGGCGTTGACTACATCTGATCTCCAATCCCACTATCTATGTTGTAGATGTGAGAAGTCAGCATATGCTATGTGTGGTTGAATCATACTCCCCCACTGACTCATCTCTATGTGAGATCGGGCAAAGTGTGCAGTCCTCCTAGGTACATCCTGCCTCTCTCCAAACTGTCGTCTGACTCTCTCTGGCAGGTACAACTCAATCACTCTCTGGTGATTCACTGGTCACCCGATCAAGTACCTCTCCTGTCTACAATAAGGAAGCTCATCACTGTCATTTGACCATCTCAGGCAATCACGATATGGCCTCCATCTGAACTCTCTCAGTCTGTCTAGCTCATGTCGCCAATATAGTATGTGTCCAAACGGACCCTGTCTCAGTGCTCCCCCATAGCAATACACATATGGTCGATGTGGTACTACCTGTCTATCTATAATCGGTCGACATATGGCTATGTGCTCAAATGCCCATACCTGTAGCAATGTGACTCCACAGCTCAAAGTCTGAACTCCCTGATACGCTATCTGATGCAGCTGAAAATATAGCATAGCCAGTACACATGGTCCCCATGCATACACCGTACCCTCTATCGCCATCTGCTCCAGTACTCTTCCCCATCCAATAGGGAATCCATGTCCTCATCTGTCTCCTACTAGTAGACATGCTATCACCACATATCATCGATCATACTCTGATGCCATGGTCTCCCAGCCAATCTCCCTCTCCATGATATCCAGATCATCTACGTCACACTCAAATAATCTGCACAATGCATCTCTCCCTATCACTGGGTCATACTCTATCATCTCTCCATGAATCGGAATGCGGAGGATATGCCATACGTCCTCTAGTGTCACAGTCGCCTCTCCAGTCGCTAGATGGAAGGAGGAAGTCTCCGAATGCCATCACTTTGCCAATGCGGTAAGCAGCCCTGTGTTTGCCCTAATCTCGGGCATTAATGTGACATAGTATATCCCAAGTCCTGCTAAGATATCTCTATCTGTGCTCCTGAGTCTATGTCGTAGCATGAAGCAATCTAGTCGGTTCTCCCGTGTGATCAATGGACATTGTCGACTCTGCATCACAGTTGGGGCATATTTTGTCAATTTTAGGGTTTTCTCCTATGGGTTGCATTTCCTCATTTTCATGTCCAAATCAGGGTGTTTTTCATCTAATCTGACCTATCCTACCCTTATCCCCCCTTTCTGGATCATTTGCATGTTGTTTTGACCAAAATTAGGGTTTCAAATGCACAACTGCGCCTGTGTCAAGGAACCTATGCCTGTGTCCTATAACCTATGCCTGTGTACCCTACACAAGTGCAGAAGACCTCACACAAGCGTAGGATTCACCCTACACAAGCACAGAAGTCAGTTTCTGTGCTCCCTGTGGGCCCCGCAATGTCCCGCAAGCGATCAAAATTCATGAAATTGAAAACATGGGTTTTTGAGATGCATATCGTTGCTCCTGCATCGTCCGGTCGTCTGAATGTGCGTACATGTTCTCCGAGGTGATCTGCCATTGGAATGTTCACCATCTATCTGCAAATGTCCTTGTCCAAAGCAACAAATTCTCCTCTTTGGCTAGTGCAAATGAGCTCTTTTCACCCTCTTGGTCTCATTTATAGATCTTTGTCAGTGCCTAGATGGATGTGCACCCTCTCCATCTTATGTTGGTCATGGTCTTGTGCACCTTAAATTGCTTGTCCTTCATGCATCCGATCTCCGATTGTCGGTCTGTTCGATCCTATCATTTTTATTGATCAATTGGCCTCTTCTCTGCATGTTTCCGGCCAATTCCTCGAGGGGGCATGCATATGTCATTGTCATTGTCTAGGGCATTTTCATTATTGTTCTTTGAAACAATGCTTAAAATTTTATTGTCTCAAAGAGGGGCAAAATGTAGACACCTAAAAATGGTCAACGCTTGTGGAATCATACTTTAACATTTGCTCATTGCCTTATTTTAGGTTTTTGCGTCGCATTAACATTTCTCCTATGTTACACACTTGGTCTTTATCATTTGCAAGCATCGAGTCTTTCTTCTGCATTCTTCATTTGTCTTGCTTTCAAATTTGGTCTTGTCGATAACAATCTTTAATCATGATTTTGGTCGATCTTGTCAATCTCTTATCAACTTGTCAATCTTGTCGTTTTACGATCGATTTGTCATCGATCCCTATCCTCTTCAATCATGTCAATTTGGATCAATTTGTCATTGTTCCTCAGCGCATTTATCAATCAAATCATTTATTAATTTAAAATCATGATCGAATCAACATCAAATCAATCTTACATCAAGACCTAATTGTCATCCTTGCATTTCTAATTCATCTTCCAAGGTTTTATGATGTATTCATTTAATCTTGTTTGGCATTTTCCCTCTAGGTTAAATTATTTATTTATTTATCCTAAGTCTTCTTGTCACAATTAAATGTTTATTTAATTGGCTAATTAATTCCTCCTATTTTTGTAAATTAATTAATGAATGAGAAATTATTAATTAATTTACCTAATTTGCATCAATTTTCTAATTTCATCATTTCTAATTTTCTAATTTTCTCGTTTTCTTATTTCCTAATTTTAATTTCCACCTAATTAACTTGTCTCTAGTTCTCCCTATTTTTGTGCTTCATGCGTCATACTCTTGACATAGCAAGATGTCATAAGGTTCTAGTTTTCTAAGCTTTGCATTGGCAATATGTCATAATTCATGACATAGAAGGTGTCATAACCTTCTTCTTTTGACTCAATTGTGCCATTTTTGAAATTAATTGCTTCTAATATCCATTTCATGCTAATTTGATCCTATCTCCAATTTATCTATAAATTGGATGATCTTCATCAATCAAAGCTAATTTGGCAATTATTTGGTCGAAATAATCGCTTCTTTTGAATTACTTTGTCAAATCAATCACACTTTGAGTACTCTTGTGCCAATGTCAATCTTGCTTTCACATTAGGTTTATGCACTTGAAGGTGAGATCCACAAACAAAGGCTATTTGGAGAAGAAAGAAGGATAATGGAGCCGCATGAAGGAGACATTCAGATCTGTATCTGGTTTGCTTAGTTTTTAGTTTTGAATGTTTTGCTTTTCATGTCTTTATTGGGTGTGTTTAGGATAGATCATTGCATTTACGCTTTCGTGATTGAGCTAGATTAGTATTTTGATATTTGCTTTGATGATTTCCAGATTCCTAGCTACACCTAAATTGAGCTTTTCTCTTGTAATTCTCTATAAATTCAATCCTCAGCTCTCATTCCTTTTCACCCTAGAGATTTTTGACAACAAGCTTGGAGATTATTATCATGCTAATTTTGCTCTGGAGACATTGAAGATCATTGTGCTTTTTTAGATTATTTGCATCCATATTTAGTTTATTCATTATTGCTTGAATCCATATTGCTTGAATTCGTTATTGCTTAAATTATTCATCCATTTTGCATCCATATAGTTAATATCATATAGATTAAATCCTTCATCTTGGTGTAGTCTAGTCACTGGTATTGCTTATAAAAAAATCTGAGAGCAGTCTTATACTCGCATCTTCTAGAAGGAAATTAGTCGCTTTGTTATGGTTTATTATTTATTGATTATTTATTTACTAACCATACATGTAATGACTTAATTGAAGTGATGTGCTTGCAGCTACATACCACTTTTTCACACACACATCTTTGGCGCCCACTGTGGGGCAGAAGACTACATTTTCTGGCCTCCAAGACTGACTACTTATTTTTTTGTTATTTTCTAGATTTCAAATTTTTTGGATTTTCGCTCGTACATCTTGTACGACATTTCCCATAGGCTGAAATGATAAACTGCAGGTGTCGTACGAACAAGAATCCTATCTCATATGATCTTGAATCCTATATCGTACGAGTTAACATATTGTCGTACGATTCTATATTTTTTTGGTTAAAAAGACAAAAGAAGCAAATTTTATGATTTTGGTTTTCTGTTCAAATTGATTATTCTGATGACTGACCCTGGTTGTTTATCTCTCTATCTTAGAATTTTTCACAGCCTAATCAGTTTTTGCATAATGCTTGCCAAAGAATATGCTTGTCGCACAAAGACAATATGACTACTAATTCTTTGTCTTTGCAGGTTGCCTAAGGAAAATCGACCAAACATCATGTATTCTTTCAATTCATTTTTTTAGGCACCTGAATTGCTATTTGGTTAAAGAACAAATCTGTCTTTTGTGTTTTTTAGAAAATTCTAAGAGGTAGGAGAGTATGCTCTTGTCTTTTTCTAGACAATCAGAAATCTAGACCTTTGAGGCTTTTTCTTTGTTTGAGATTTGTACATCTTTAGCAGGCCTGCCCTCCCGAGGGGTTGAAAAACTCTTAAATTAGTTATGGCTGGTGTGAGGGGAACGACCTAAGTGGGAATGGCTAAACACCAAGTACTCCAACCCACTATAAAATAAATGTGCTTTGATGAAAATCAAGTCAACAGCAGTGCTCAGGAATAGCTCTCCTCCGTACCTTCAAGTGTATTAAACCTTGGTTTTCAAGGCTAGGAGACCTCTTAATTGAGATTATACCTCAACATGTCAAATGAATCCCTTACTAGTTCCAATTAAAATTAGAAGCTACTCAGTTCACCTCCGAAAGGGGAGATAATCTTTGTGCAAGAGAGATAGTAACTCTCCCAAGACACCTGCCATATCGTGCCCCCATTATCATTTGGAGTCAGCTAATACAATGTTGAGAATCCATTGCGTGAGACTCAGCGGCTGTATTCTGATTAGCTATTGGGTGTGTATCTAAGTCAGCAAGCAAAGGTTTTCTTCTCTCACCAAATTCCTTAGGGTTTGCATGTTGTGATTGGAGTCACTATTTATACTACATTTTTTCTGTGTTTTCATCCCTAAAACAAAAATAGAAATACCAAAATTGGAGAAGACAAGAAACCAACTCAGTGATTAGAAACTCTGTCTGTGTCAGAACTAGTCCATCCTACGTCAAAACTCTGTCTATGTCAGAACTTGTCCATTTTAAGTTGAAACTCTATCCGCATCAGAACTAGTCCATCCTAAGTCAAAACTTTGTCCGTGACAGAACTTGTCCATCCTAAGTCAAAATTTTGTCCAAAACTAGCCTATCTAACAAAAATCGATCCATCTCAGAATTTGTCATACTCAGCAATCAAAAAAACTCAGAATTTTTAGTCTCTACTCTATGAACAGTCGTACGAGTCTTCTAATTTGTCATCCTGCACCAAATCCTATGTTGTACAAGTCTTCTAATTTGTCATTCTACACTAGATCCTGTGTCATATGAGTCTTTTCATCTGTCGTTTGGAGCTAAATTTTGTGTCATACAAAATAGAACTACACTGATTCTTTTGTCATCCTGCACATACCCATCTATCGTATGGTACGAGGCAGCAACTCATATGAAACAGAACTGTTGTCGTCCTATATCTGCTTAATTGTCATCTGGTTCAGAAAATCTTGTTGTATGAGTCTCCGGTTTTGTCAGAACAGAACAGTCAAACTTGTCTAAAAAAAAATCTACGGCAAACATAATACTGGTTACCATTATCCTAAGCATAAATAGATTAAGACAGTGTACCTCTGCCATTTGTGTTGCACGATTTGGTCGATCATCTTTCAGCTAGTTCAATCAACTACCTATCAAATTTAAGTCACTTAGATAACGTCTTACATAGGATAGATTGTTCCTGAAACCAGACTGAATCTTACACTACTCTTAGAATCAACTTAGATAGATGTCTTATATAGGATAGATCTTTCCTGAAACTAGACTAAAATCTCAGTTGTTTCTCTCAAACAATACGTTAACCGAACAACTAGCTCTGAAATTGATCTTCACCTCTGTATCACAAACAACTTTAGGTCACACCAATCCATAAAAATGCCTACTTAAACTAGGAGTTCTCACAAGAAAGAAGCCAAAGGCAAAGGACAACCCTTCTCATATCAAGACAACCCATTTTATGTGGAGGATCCACTCACTGACATACCTTCGTCATCAGGCAGACCAATTTTTGATGAACCTGAATCTCCCACTATATATGAGATGGAACACAATGACAAGAACAAAAACAACCATAATGTTCACAAAACCAACAATGATTCCTCATCAAGTGAAGCTGAAGAAGACACAGAACCTCCAGAAAAATCTATTCTTGACTATCAAAAGGACAAAGACTTTAGAAAAATGATGAAAGTTATCTTGGCTCGAGAGAAGGAAGACTATTTTTTAGAACTAGCAAAACAAGGTGTCAAACTTCCTACTAGATATGATGTTCAGACACTCATTACTAAAAAGGAAGAATCCCCTATACTCATGGTACACAAGCAATTACAAGCCTAATAGATGGAGGCCATAGAATTGAAGAATAAGGATAAGTCCCCAAAACAATATTCTCTAGAAACAATATGTCCCTTTCCATTTGACAAAAATCTATACATGCCTATGTTTCCTTCATGAGTCGAGATCCCAAAATTTGACAAATATGATGGTACCTCGGATCCTCAAGATCATGTCAGGGAATTTTGTGCTACCTATATGGAGTTCATGCATGATCAAACGTACCTCATGCACCTTTTCCCAAGGAGTTTAGGGGGACAAGCAATGGAATGGTTCTCAAGTCTACCCAAAGGAATAAAAACATTTGAAAAACTAATCCAACTATTTTTACAACAATACTCATACAACATTCAACATCCTGTGACTATGATCAAGCTTTGCAATACTAAACAGAAAATAGGGGAGCCTCTTCTTACTTTCCTCCAATGCTGGAGAAAGATGTTCTCTAGGTATTCTCGACCTATCCCAGACTCTGAGAAAATGGATATATTTGTCAATAACTTGGTCCCTGAACTGAAGTATAGTATACAAATGCAAATACACCCATCATTTAACAAAATGGTAGATAATGCCATTCAAATGGAAGATGTGCTCATAAAGAAGGGAGATATCTCGCCTTGGAAAGAAACACAACCAAGATCTAGCTCTAAAGAGAAGAACAAGTATTGGAAATTTGGCAAAGACAACAATAAGAATGTTGTTAATGATGGAGTAGTAGATACTGTTAAAGCTAACACAAAGCCCACAATATTCAACTTGGCTAGTGGTACACAAGCACTTAAAGCTACTGAGGCTACAACAGAAAATCCACCAAAGAAAACAAAAGAATGGTTCAAAGAAAAGCCTTGGCTTTCCAAACCTAAGCGTGATTTTACTCCTCTCAAAGAATCATATGAATCTGCTTTCAAAACTCTATTGGAAAACAACTTGATAACACTACCAGATAACTCCAGACCATATGATCTAGAAATCAAACCAAGATAGTGGAGAGAAAATGAATACTATGACTTCCATCGGAATAAAGGTCATAATATAAACAATTGCATGAAGCTAAAACATGAGATTCAAGATCTCATAGATGCTGGTAAAGTTGTTGTTGGGAATCATCCGACCAATGTTGATCATAAAGAATTTAAGGACCCTTTACCTATTTACGAACAAGGTGATTCCTCAAAGACCAAAGGAGGTGCCAAAGTAAATTATACTTATACTAGCAATGACAACATCACTAACATGATTGAGCCTTCCCAATCAAAATATTGCAATGTGATTATAGTCCAAGATAAATTGAATGAATCATGATATGCAAGAGCTCTGAACCGTTCTCAGAATAAAGTCACTCTCCTAGGAGCTAGTTCTTCCAACCCAGCTCAAGCAACATCAAACTCACCAGCCTCATCAAACAAACAAAAAGAATCAACCTTCGATAAATTTAAAAGGTTGACTTCATAATCATCTTCTGGATATAGCGTTGTTGAAAATTTGAAAAGGACAAATGCTCAAATCTCAATTTTTGAATTGCTAAAACTCTCATTTGCTCATAAAGATATCCTAGACAAAGCATTGCTCACTACTAATGTTCCAAAAGATTTAGACATTGATCGGTTTCAGTCTATGGTGGGTCATCTGACTTCACCTCACTATCTGACCTTCTCTGAAGAAGATGACAAATCAATAAATCATCCACATAACCAGCTATTGCATATTGAAGCCATGATCCATAAACACAGAGTCAAATGTGTTTTGATAGATGGAGGAACAGGGTTGAATATCTATACTTACAGTCTGCTTACACAACTAGGATTCTCTAAAAATGTCATTGATCCTAGCAAGAAAATAACAATAAAAGCCTATGATGAAGAAGAAAGGACCTCTAAAGGTCTGGTATCATTACCTATCAAGGCGGGACCTATAGAAAGAGATGTCCTTTTCCAAGTACTTGATATTCATTTGTCATACAATATCTTACTGGGCAGGCTATGGATTCATGAAATGAAGGCAGTTCCATCAACATACCATCAATGTTTAAAGTTTCCTTATAATGCAACAGAAGTCAATATTCCTACTAATACGAATGTCATCTGTAATGCATTGACAAAAGGTGCAGATACTTTTGTGCCTCATAATAGGGCAGCCTCTACAAATGAAGATCCAGAAATGCTAATGAAAGACTTAGAAAAGAGATTGAAGATTACAAATACCAGCATGGATGGCTACAAGATAGAACGGGTACTTTCATTAGTCTCTCTCCCTCCATCACCAAAATAGTTGGGCAAGCCATCAGAGGCTATGAGAACACAAACTTCAACTCCGAATACCAAGTCTCTTTATATAGTCCTCTACCTCCCTAAAAGATGAAATGGAAGATGTTGTTCTTAACTAGCTCTTTAAACAAGATGTCAAAATGAGGAGGTATGACATTGTGAGATTTCCTCTAACCAATATGGTCCTGGCTACAAGATTATTCAATGCATGGGATATTCAAGTACTCGTCCCCTGGGTAAACATCAAGAGGGTATTATTGAACCAATTCAGCTACAAATAAAGTCCACAAATGATAAAGCTAGACTGGGGTACAATCTGAAAAATACATCAAATCAAAAACATGTTTCTAAGTCTAAATAGCAGAAAAGGATATCGCCTTCAATATTAAAGGAAGCAAACGCTCAACAAACAAAAGTAGAGTGTAGAAAAGAGAAAGAGGAATCAGCAGTCAAGAAAGAAGAAACAGTCAGTGCTCAAGCTTTTATGGTGTCAGCTACAATAATACAAGAAGTTCAGGTCCCTGAGGATATAAGAGATGAAGTAGTAAGAATCAGAAAATTGTTTGCACCACTAAAAGTTCCAGTCACATATACTAGCAGGTAGCAAGTAGACGATTCAGATACTGACTCAAATGAGTATGAATGGGGTCATGACCACCTCTCAGATACATCTAGTACAGAAACTCCAGAAGAACCTAGCGATGTCATAGATGATACTCAAGAGTGTAAAGTTCTTATGCCAATAGTTAGTAAGATGAGAGGGGGGGGAGAATCATACATACTTAACCTTCAATATATTCAACTGATTCAACCTCGGTAGCTTATACTTCAGAATATGTAACCAAAACTATAAAACATTCAAACTTATGAACAGATAACATCACAACACATATAACACCAAATTTAACATGGAAACCCAAATAGGGAAAAACCATTGTGGGATTTCAGACCCACTAAGAAATATACCCTTCTAGAGTATACTCGGTTAAAAGCAAATCCTGTTAAACATTACAAACACATTGCTAGATGTGACCCAATTAAGGGATTTCCCTCAGACTTGTTAGAATCTTGCACTTTTTCAGAAGTGACTTTGTCAAAGTATTTCAAACACTCATTTAGAATGTTACCTTGCTAGAGGGTTTACAAATAAGACTGTTAAGTCCACTCGATTAAGAGATTTTTTGTCACTTACAAAATAAACAACAGTAATAAAATATATCTGCAACTTCACATCTAAAATGCTAAAGCAGATTCTATTTGCTCAAAACAATCTTGTCATAAGACTTATCTAGTCCCTTGTTGGGCTTGCTGGGCTTCTCAATCTATAATTCAATCATATCCTCAAGCTTCTTAGCTCGGTAAACATTCCTGTAGCATCATTGTGCATACATTTTCCCGCATACATTGTTTATCAACAATTCCTTATTTATAAACAATTTCTAACCGCTTAATCTCCTTGATCACATTTCCCATGATCAATCTTAGCCATCAAATCATCAAACTTGACTAGGTTCAATGTATTCTTTGATCTGAAAATGTTTTACCTCACCTTGGAACTTTGCATTCCTTCCTTGGAACTTGTGCAGGGTTATTACGGTTCAATCTATGTTGTAGATCGTCCTCCTGTATTTTCCATGTTGTTGATCCTCAAGAGACTTCTTGCATGACATACCAATCATTTATTCATCTCCAACTCATCAGCATCCTTCATTGAATAATGTGTTTATCCATCCAATGTGATCTATTATAACTCAGTTGTTACTCAGTTAATACTGAACTTTGCTCGGTAGACATTTTGCCTTCTTTAACCGATATCGATAACCTTAGGGTTTACCGACTAGGTACCTTAGGGTTTACCGACTAGGTTCCTTGCTTGGTGACATAATACAGTATTAAACTTATAATCAACATGTGTAGGATATCAAAACAATCAAAACAACATGATCTCATCATTTTCTAACTCGGTAATAGTTGTCCATTGAATAACTTATTGTTCCCCTTCATTATCACATTCTTTCTGTGTCACTTACCGACTCATCAACACATACTTCTCAAGATATGGCAACATCATACTGAATCAGAAAATTAATTTCTTGACATCAATGACAAAACAATATTATTAAGATAGTAGTCATCCTTCTTCAGTTATATCAATAATCTCCAACAACCTTCTCAATATCCTTATTGAAATACCAACAATCTCCTTTCTATTTTAATGCCAACAATCTCCCCTTTGGCATTGATGGCAAAACCAACTTTAAACGGTAATACCAACTTGATTTATTTCAACTGATTCGGATTCAGATTGTTGTTAGACTTCTCTTGTTATCCTTGAGCTGTTAAAATCTTCTCCTGACCATCTTCTCCCCCTGTCATTAGTCTTCTATTATTTTCTCCATTTAGTCTATCTTCTCCATTTAGTCTTCTCCCCCTTTGACAACAATGCCAAAAGGAAAATCTAATTCATGATTTCTTCCATTGTGAAGTAATTTCCTTGTTGTGTTACACATGTATTATCTCAGTCTCTACCAGAGAAACTTGTCTCCAATCACTATTCCTTGTACAACTTTAGGCAACCTCCTAAAGTGTGTAAAGTAGCATCAATCCACAAATAATATTCTATAGAGTCATCAAATTGATGCTTTCACCGAACTTTGTCAGTGAGTAGAAGATAGGGGTAGGACCCCTAACTTGCTTCTGAGATACTCAAAAGTGTCCCTTGGTAGTGGCTTTGTGAAGATGTCTGCTATTTGCTCCTTTGAACTGATATATTCCAGCACAACTTTCTTCTCTTGAACTTCTTCTCTGAGATAATGATACTTTATAGAGATATGTTTTGTCTTAGAGTGCATTACTGTATTCGTTGAAATGTTAATGGCACTAGTATTATCACATAATATAGTTACTAGTTCGGTAACTTTATCATTCATACCTTCCAACAGTTGTTTTATCCATGCTATATTTGTACAATTCAATGTTGCAGTGACATATTCAGCTTCAGTTGTTGACTATGAAATGCATCCTTGTTTCTTGCTAAGCCAACTTACTAGTCTATCTCCCAAGAAGAAAGTTCCTCCGCTTGTGCTTTTCCTATCATCAATGTTTCCTACCCAATCAGCATCAGTATAGACTTTTAGGTCAAAAATTTCCCCTTTTGATATGCTAAGCCATAATCTTCATTGCCTTTCAGGTATCTGAAAATTCTCTTGATTACTGCCATATGGGCTTCTTTGGGATCTGCAAAAAATCTTGCAACTATTCCTACTACATGAGCTATATCCGGCCTGCTATGAACAACATATTGCAACTTTCTAATCATTGATCAATAAAGTGTCTCATCAATAGATGCAAATTCATCATTCTTTGATAGTTTGCAGTTAGTAGTCATAGGAGTACTTACAGGTTTAGAATCCTCCATTCCAAATTTCTTCAAGATTTCCTTTATGTACTTGGATTGAGTAATGAAAATCTCATCTTTCATTTGCAATATTTGTAAATTATAAAATATTTTATTTCACCGATTGATGACATCTCAAATTCTTTGCACATTTCATTTCGAAACTTCTTGCATAGGGAGTCATTACCACAAAAAGTAATATCATCAACAAACATGGCCGAGATCAGTATTCCATTGTCCTCATCATTCTTCATGTACATATTATTCTTTTCACTTGTTCTTATAAAACCAATCTTGATCAAATAAGAGTGTAGTCGCTCATACCATGTTCTAGGTGCTTGTTTTAGACCATATAAAGCTTTGTTTAATTTACATACCTGATCTTTACTCTTGTCTTCAACAAATCCTTTAGGTTGTTCAATATAAACCTCTTCTTCTAGTATACCATTCAAAAATGCAGATTTAACATCCATTTGATATACCTTGAAATTTTTGAAAGCAGCATATGTCAACAATGTTCTTACGCCCTCAAGTCTAGCCACAGGTGCAAAAGTCTCACCATAATCTATTCCTTCTTCTTGAGCATAACCTTTGCAAACTAGTCTTGCTTTATTCCGAATGACCTCTCCTTTTTCATTCAGCTTGTTTCTGAAAATCCACTTTGTACCAATTACATTTTTGTCCTTTGGTCTTGGGACCAATGTCCATGTTTCATTCTTCTTGATTTGATCAATCTCTTCTATCATAGCATTTACCCAATCTTCATTGTTGAAGGCCTCTTTTACTATTCTCAGTCCAAATTCAGATATCAGACATGTGTTCTATCTCAGTTTGTTCCTTGTCATCACTAGATCATCTTTATCTCCTATAATCTGACATGATGCATGATTTCTTCTGACATATTTGGTGAATATAGGCTCAGTAGGCTCTGTATGATCTTCTTCATCACTCGGTAACTGGATATTATCTTCATTTTTCTCAGCAACTTTCTCGGTAGGAGTTCTCAGTTGAACGTAAACAAATTCTTCATAATTTTTTGGTTCTTTGGAATTTCCTTCATCATTTCTTTCTGCAAATTCATCAATTTTCACATTTACACTTTCTACTATTTTGTTAGATGATTTGATCAGATATTTAAATGCTTTGCTTCTAGAAGAATAACCAAGAAATGTTCCTTCCTCGCTTTGCTGATCAAACTTTCTATTTCTGTCATCTTTGTGAACATAACATCTACTTCCAAAAATTTTAAAATAACTTGCATTAGGTTTCTTGTCATACCAGATTTTATATGGAGTCTTCATAGTTCCTTTCTTGTCATACCAGATTTTATATGGAGTCTTCATAGTTCCTTTCTTCAATTGTACTCGGTTCAGGGTGTAAACTACAGTGCTGATTGCTTCTCTCCAAAATGTTTGAGGTGCCATTTTTTCTATCATCAGGGTTCTGGCACAATCTATAATTGATTTGTTTCTTCTCTCAACTATCCCATTTTGTTGTGGAGTTCTCGATGCAGATACTTGCCTTTTTATACCATGATCTTTGCAGAATAAGTTAAATTCATCAGAAGTGAACTCTCCTCTTCTATCAGATCTAAGACATTTCAGTTGTCTTCCTATTTCATTTTCAACTCTTGCCTATTTGGGACATGTAGCTTACCATTAGTAGCATCCAAAGAAACTGGCATATTTGGGATAGACCTTAGTTCATTGATTACAGAGACTCAAATGGCATAAGCAGGTAGAAGTTTTCTAAGCAACTTACTTGTTACATCCTTTTCTTCAATAGTTCCTCATGCTCCTTTGATTTGATTGACAGTCTCCTTTAACCTTGTATTGTATTGGGTTATGTTCTCACCTTCATTCATTCTCATAGATTCAAGTTTTCCTCTTAGACTATCTACTTTTTCTCTTTGAACATGTTCATCACCACCATATACAGATATAAGCTTGGTCCACATCGCTTTTGCATCATTACAACCTTCTAGATCATTAAACTCTAAGTCAATTAATGTTGATGTTATTTCAATCATAGCTTGAATATATTCTTGCTTTGCCTTTATCTCTTCCAAGGTCATCAGGTTGATGCTAGGTGGTATGTAATCACTCTCCAAATAATGTGTTGCATACTCTCCAATTCCTGATAAGTGCAGCTTCATCCTTTTCTGCCACATGGAGAAACTAGACTTGTTCAGCTTTGGTGCATCTCTTTTGTACATCTTCGGATCTTTGCCTCAAGTACCTTTAAAAAAAAATTTGGAGTCCAAACTCTGATACCAATTGTAAAATTTTGATGCCAATAGTTAGTAAGATGAGAGGGGGGGAGGGGTGAATCATACAAACTTAATCCTCAATATAGTCAACCGATTCAACCTCAGTAGCTTATACTTCAGAATATGTAACCAAAACTGTAAAACATTTAAACTTATGAACAGATAACATCACAACACATATAACACCAGATTTAACGTGGAAACCCAAATAAGGAAAAACCACTGTGGGATTTCGGACACACTAAGAAATATACCCTTCTAGAGTATGCTCGGTTAAAAGCAAATACTGTTAAAGATTATAAACACATTACTAGATGTGACCCGGTTAAGGGATTTCCCTCAAACTTGTTAGAGTCTTGCACTTTTTTAGAAGTGACCTTGTCAAAGGATTTCAAACACTCATTTAGAATGTTACCTTGCTAGAGGGTTGACAAATAAGACTATTAAGTCCACTCAGTTAAGAGATTTTATGTCACTTACAAAATAAACAACAGTAATAAAATATATCTGCAACTTCACATCTGAAATGCTAAAGCAGATTCTATTTGCTCAAAACAATCTTGTCATAAGACTTATCTAGTCCCTTGTTGGGCTTGTTGGGCTTCTCAATCTATTCTTCAATCAGATCTTCAAGCTTCTTAGCTCGGTAAACATTCTTGTAGCATCATTGTGCATACATTTACCCGCATACATTGTTTATCAGCAATTTCTTATTTATAAACAATTTCTAACCGCTTAATCTCCTTGATCACATTTCCCATGATCAATCTTAGCCATCAGATCATCAAACTTGACTAGATTCAATGTATTCTTCAATCTAAAAACATTTTACCTCACCTTGGAACTTTGCATTCCTTCCTTAGAACTTGTGCAGGGTTATTGCAGTTCAATCTGTGTTGTAGATCTTTCTCCTGTATTTTCCATGTCGTCGATTCTCAACAGACTTCTTGCACGACATACCAATCATTTATTCATCTCCAGCTCATCAGCATCCTTCATTAAATAATGTGTTTATCCATCCAATTCTTTCTATTATAACTCAATTGTTACTCGGTTAATATTGAACTTCACTCGGTAGACATTCTGCCTTCTTTAACTGATATCGATAACCTTAGGGTTTACCGACTAGGTTCCTTGCTCGGTGACATAATACAGTATTAAACTTATAATCAACAACATGTGTAGGATATCAAAACAATCAAAACAACATGATCTCATCATCATCTAACTCAGTAATAGTTTCCCATTGAATAACTTATTGTTCCCCTTCATTATCGCATTCTTTCTATGTCACTTACCGACTCATCAACACATACTTCTCAAGATATGGCAAAATCATACTGAATCAGAAAATCAATTTCTTGACATCAATGACAAAACAATATTATTAAGACAGTAATCATCCTTCTTCAGTTATATCAATAATCTCCAACAACCTTCTCAATATCCTTATTGAAATACCAACAATCTCCTTTCTATTGTAATGCCAACAAAGAGCTGATGTGAATAAAACTAGAGAAGGAAATACAGGAAATTAGACAAAAGAGACAAGCAAATTATGAACAAGGACTGAAGGAAGGAAGAGTTCCAGAAAGCTTTTCATCTATGTACCCCTATGCTAAAATAGAACAAATCAGGTATAGCACTACACAAGAAGAGTTAGAAGCTATAGAACAAGAACTAGTTATCAGTCCACAGGAAGCTGAATGGAGTAGAGGACAGCAAATCACAGAAACAGCAAGATCATGTCAACAGGTGTGTCAGATACAAATGACAAATGAACCACAATATGAAGGAACTTGCAGCATTAAAGATGTTGGTGTTGATACCATACATACACTTACTAAATCACTTGAAGACTCAGAAACTTCATCTGATGACTCTGATGACAGTCTTATTCAAGATAATATCTACTCAACCTCAAATTCTGAATCATCTGATACAAACAATGAAAATTTGTCTATTGATCTTATCGATGTCAAACCCCGATATGACGTCCATTCCAACATAGGGAATGACGCTACAAGTATATCTATTGGATTAGGTCAATTAAACATTAACATGAACTTTAATAATCATATTCTAACTCTTCTTGGTCTCGAGACACTTACGCAAGGTATCCTTCTGAAACTCGACTTTTCGATCTGTAGTTGTGATGACAATACCATCAACACGCTCAAACCTGTCCAACATTTATCCTTACTACATCCAGAACTAATTGATTGTACTTTATAGAACCAGCCCATGAATATACCTACTTTTGCCAATGACTATACGTTAGCCTATTACCTCAATGTAGTTGAACCTATGTACTCTTCCACCAGCGAACAAAGTGAAAACATGACTAAAGCGGATGTCAAGTATCTTAGTCACAAAAACAAGAAAAACAAAAATAAAAGATCTGATGGCCAAAACCACATTGTGGCAGTGTCAGAATCTAAAAAAGAGAAAATGAAAGACGTACCTAAAGGTGAAAACCTCTCTGAGGTGCCTGAAGGTGAGATACTTGATGTACTACCAAGTCATTTCCAGGAAAGGTCCTTCATATTGATCGAGCCAACTCAGCCAGTGAACATTGGGAGTCAAGAGACACCACATATCATTCATGTAGCTCATTCACTATCAGTAGAAGAATTGAAAGATTTCACTCGTCTATTCTCAAAAAAATAATAAACTTTCCATTGACTTACTCTAATATGCCAGGCCTGGATCCTGATCTCATCATGCACCATCTTTCTATCACATGAGGAGCTAAACTAGTCAAACAAAAGCTCTGTAAGATGCACCCACATGCAGCACTGCTGGTCAAGGCTGAGCTAGAAAAACTATTAAAATATGGATTCATTAGAGCTATAGATTATGCTGAATTGATTTCAAACATAGTACATGTGTCAAAGGCAGACAAATCTATCAAAGTTTGCACTGACTTCAGAGATCTTAATAAAGCTTTACTGAAGGATGACTCTCCATTACCAAATTTGATATGATAGTCAACATGACTACTGGGTATGAGATGTACTCACTAATGGACAGATTCTCCAGATATAATCAAATCAAAATAGCTCCTAGAGATCAAGAAAAGACAGCTTTCACCTATGCATGGGGAGCCTTTTACTGGAATGTCATGCCATTTGGGCTAAAGAACGCAGGGGCGACCTATCAAAGAGAAATTACAACTATCTTTCATAACATGATGCATATGAATATGGAAGATTATGTTGATGACACATTAGTGAAGACTATGAAGAGATCAACACATATTCAAGAGCTAGGTCCTATACTAGACAGAATGGAAAAGTTTAAACTCCGGTTAAATCCAAAGAAGTGTGCATTTGGAGTAACATCTGGTAAACTACTTGGCTACATCATTTCAAAGAAGGGAATTGAGGTTGATCCTGAGAAGGTCCAAGCCATAATGAAAATATCACCTCTGGAGAACATCAGTCAAATGAGAAGTCTACAGGGATGTCTCCAATCCATTAGATGCTTCATTTCTCAGCTAGCAAACAATGCTCAACCTTTCACAAAAGTATTGAGCAAAGGAATAATATACAATTGGGATCAGGAATGTGAACAACACCTTCAGAAGATAAAAGAGTACCTATCCAATCCACCAATATTGATGTCGCCTATTCAGGGTAAACCATTGATCTTATACATATCAGCAACTGATTCATCACTAGGGGCACTTCTGGCACAACAAGATGACAACAAAAAGGAATGAGTTATTTATTACATCAGTAGGACATTGGTGTCTTATGAAATGAACTACACTATAATAGAAAAAGAATGCTTGGAATTAGTCTTTGCATCACAAAAATTGAGACACTACATGCTAGCACATTCAGTCAAGTTGGTGGCTAAAATTGATCCGCTCAAGTATCTACTCAACAAAGCAACACTAACAGGAAGATTGGCAAAATGGGTCATGATCCTTACAAAGTTTGACATTGAATATGTGGAATGCAAAGCCATAAACGGACAGTTAATTGTTGATCAACTTGTTGAAGCTCCCCTTGAGGACACTCAACCGCTGCATATAGAGTTTCCAGATGAATCAATAATGCATCTTACTCAACCATCCTGGAAGATGTTCTTCAATGGGTCTTTTACTCAAAATGGTTCTGGTGTTGGAATATTGTTTATTACTCCTCAAAAGTATTCAATCCCAAAGTCTTATAAGATTCTATTCCCTTGCACAAATAATATTGCAAAATATGAGGCTCTGGTGAATGGGATCAAGCTAGCTATTGAATGGAAGGTTGAGGAATTACACATCTATGGAGATTCTCAGTTGATCATAAATCAAATCAATGATACATATCAGACTTGAGATGAGAAATTGATGCCTTATAAGAGAATGGTTGATGATCCTAAGAAGTATTTTGCTTTTGTATCATTCCAACATATTCCTAGATTCGCAAATAGAGCAGTGATGTTATGGCCACCTTGGCGTCTATACTTGAGTTACAAGAATCCAATTTTCACTTTGAATTCTTGGTGGAAGAGTTCTATTACCCGACCTGTGATTCTCCTGAGACCCAAATAGTCGGTGCTATTATTAGACATGACTCATCCTGATACAGTCACATCTACTCTTATTTACAAGACCAAATTATCCCTAAAAATATTACTCGTAATGAGAAAAGAAACCTAACTTGAAACGCTTCATGGTATGTTATCATTGCTAATGATCTATTTAGATGAGGTTTGGATGGTACATTGCTTAGGTGTCTAGAAACTGAGGAATCTAAATGTGTGTTATCAGAAGTTCATGAAGGTATTTGTGGATCTCATTCGAATGGTCTTACTTTAGCTTAGAAACTATTACAAACTGGCTACTATTGGCTAGACATGGAGAAAGATGTTATTAAATTTGCTAAGACATGTGAAAAATGTCAGCTACATGGAAATCTCATACATGCTCTAGCAAGGGATCTTATACCCTTTACTACACATTGGCCTTTTCAGCAATGGGCCTTTGATCTCATTGGTCAGATATATCCAGCATCATCTAATGGACATAAATTTATCATAACTGCCACTGAGTATTTCACTAAGTGGGTAGAAGCGGTTCCGCTCATCAAAGCAACCAGTAAACAAGTCGCCTTGTTCATCCTAAACTATATCATCTGCAGATATAGGATACCTTCGTCCATCATGACTGATAATGGAGGACAGTTTCAAGAATAAAGATTTGGATGAACTCTGTGAGAAATTCAAAATAAAACAACACTAGTCATCAGTATATTACCCTCAAGGTTATGGACAAGACGAGGCATCTAACAAAAACCTACTGACTATCTTGCATAGAATAGTGAACAAATCTGGGAAGGATTGGCATCTGCAATTCAACCCTGCACTATGGGCTTACATAACAAGTATCAAAACACCTACTGGGGCTACACCTTTCTCTTTGGTGTATGGGTCCGAAGAAGTACTACCTATTGAAGTAAAAATACCATCTCTAAGAGTTTCCTTGCAAGGTCTTATTACTGATGAAGATCATAGAATATCTAGATTGCAAGAACTCGAATTGTTGGATGAGCATCGGCAAGTGGCATTTGATCATCTCAGAGTGTACTAGAAGAGAATGTCTAGAGGATATAGCAATAAAGTTAGACAAAGAGAATTTCAGGTTGGTGACCTAGTTCTAAGAGAAAGTCCTAAAAATCAACAGTTTGAGACAACAAAGGGAAGTTTGAACCCAACTGGTTGGGTCCCTATATCGTTACTGCGATATTTGGTTCTGGTGCCTATCAACTCTCAAATTCAGAAGGAAAACAGCTTCGTGAACCGATTAACACCTTCCACTTGAAGAAATTCTTTGCTTAACATTCTTTGTGCCATCAACATGTACAATTGAAAAAAGTCCTGGAAAAAATCAAAAATTAAAAAATTAAAAAAATTAAAAAAAATTTTAAAAATAGGAAAAAAAAGAAAAAAAAAATATAAAGAGAGAAAATGTCCTGGTGAAAACCTAGTAAATAGGCACCTTGGTAAAAAAAAAATGAATCTCTGCCAAGCAGGTGAAAACCTGGCAAACAGGTGCCTCTTGTACTCAAGCGCTCCATCTATCAATGCAACGTTGGCATTTCCCGCTTTCATGCATCTTTGCTTTCGTTTGTACATATATTTCAGTCACTTTTGTGACATCCTGGTTCATTGGAACCTTCATGACTTGAAACTGATCAACGTCCTAGTCTTAGGTTAATCGACTGAGCACATTACATATCCTAAGCAGTGTCAACCAAGTCATCTTTCCGTCAATGAAACCTAGTCGTCCACTCCGAGTCAGTCACCTATCTCCTCACTACCAAAGAGTTTTATCACTGAGTAAACAAGCAAAACAAAAGAATGGAAAACAATCACTAAACAGTTTGAGCTATGAATGAAAATTTTCTTTGTATGTTATCTTTTATATTGGTTTTCGATTATTATCCCTCTGAGTAACTTGAGGAAGTCTATTGTGACTAAGAGGAGCAAGGATTGGGGGCATAATATTTTCTTTGTTTTCTGCTTGTAGGAATGATCCCAATGAGCTGGAAACATCTAAATTAGTTGGTTGTCTATGATAAGAGCCTTCACATCAAGGTGAAAATGCCCCACATACCTCGACTCCACTTATTTGTATGCTACAGGGAGGTCCACATCGTTTCTTTGTTTGTTTTGAGGGAATTTCTTTATGATGCAATTCAGGTCCCTGCGAAATCTATCCAAGGATATGAATGAAAAAAGGGTCATTGCGAACAAGCTAATAAATATTGCACACTGAAAAAGAAATGAACTCTAACCTACCTATTGTGTTCGTTATGCTCGGTGATGAATCTTAAGTATTTTAAATCCAGTGACTAGGTTTAGGTTGCATTTTACATATCATTTTGTATATCATTTTGCATTTTTGTGAATCTAGAGTGATTTCGGTATGGTAATAATCTCTTTATCTTCTGAATGAGAGCTGAAAGGATCATCATTTCTTACGCTAAGTGGTCTATTTATCATCATTTCTTCAATTGAGTACTTGTGTTTTGAGATGTTTAGCTACATACATAAATATTTTATATAGATTCATACATTTCATTATTCACTCATTTGCATTCATTTTGTTGCATAGAAAATAAAAAATTGTATTTCATATTACTCATTACACATTCATCTATTTGCATATGAAAAGAAACAAAAATAGACATCCATAATCATTTGCATTATATACTGAAAAGAAATGCATACATATAGAATAAAGCATATAAAAGACATCTCATAAATGAATCAACACAAGTATGATGAAGTCAAATCAGATCTTGTATATATATATATCGTATAAATTCTAAGAGTAAAAAATTATGTCAAATGACATATACAAACTCCCATTGGAGAAAGAATCGTATAGGCTACAAAAAGAATATCTAGGTCTTGGCCTCTCCCTCATCACCTGGTGGAGGAGGAGGAGCCTGATGACCGGGATCCTGACGAGGTGCCCGAGCTCCCTCTAACCGTGCCATACACTATGAGTAGGGAATGACCTACTGGGCAACTAGAACTACGATGCTATATGTTGCAACATAGTAGGCTGCCCTACTAGTCTGGAGAAGGACCTCCTGTCACAAGGCCTCTATCTCTACTCTCGTCTCTGCTCTCATCTCAGAGATTTGGCGATCGTGCTCAACCCTAAGATCTACAAGTTGTCGGTCTTGCTCTACCAAATGAGTCTGAACAACTATCAACTATGACTGGAGCTCTGCAAGATGTGCTCTCATCGACCACCCTATGTCAATCCCCTACTCTCCCGTAGGCTCTCCACCCCCATCTCCACCCTGCTCCTCCCTTCATTGCCAAACCTGTCTCGGAGCTGCTCGCTCCTCCTCAGCTCTGCCCAATCTCACTCTTACACACCCTAGGGATCCACCCTCACCCCTCTACTGTCCAACCCCAACTGGAACCCTAATGCTGCTAGCACCACGATCACCACCTGCCTGTGTCTAAGCCTCAACTCTCTATCCTCATCCATGTCTTTGTCCCTGACCCTATCCTGGTACGAGGGCATCATCCTCAATCTCCTCAATACGAGGCACCTACTCAGCTAGATCTATGAATCTAAGAAATGAATGCTACTGGAATCACTCTCTATACTGGGGCAATACCCCCGCATCCGCAATATCATCCAGGTAGTCCCATCTCATTTGTTGTAGACCAGTCACCTCCTGCATACTCAAAGCGTAGGACAATCATGGAGACCATCCCTATCTCTCCTCATCCACATAATGCGCATAAGTTGTATACTCTTGTGATACCCCCTGAGGCCGGCCATACTGCCTCATCACCCATGATACTACAAACCACTCCACTATCGTCTGTGATCTCCCAATAAGAGGATGTGTAACAAAAAGGTCCCTATGAACCAGTCGCCAGTCATCCCATGGCTCTAAACCTCTATAAGGTCTCCACACTGCGGCTATCAAGTCATCTAGCTTCTGCCGCCAAAAAATGGTCTTTCCCAGATGGGGCTATGTGACATAACCTACATACCTATATATAATCAGTTGCCCAAGCTCTCTACTATCATCTACTATAGGCCGACAAACTAGGAGGTTCTCCAAAGCCTAAGCCTATAAAATAAATACACCTGTAGCCATGCTCCTGCCATCTCTATATACAATCTCATGCATCTCACGATACATGTGGGCCAATAAACAAGAAGCCCAGCCAAGCCTTTGAGGGGTCTCCATCAATCTCTCCAGCATCTTGCCCCATCCACACTGGAAACCCTGTTGCCCTCTATCTAGCATCAGAAAACAGTCGATAAATCCTACTAGAACACACGCCAGTGAAAACTCCTTGATGTATCTTCTCATCATCACGTCCCAACTAATGGAATGGGTCAAAATGTCTAGATCCCTGAGTACATGTCTAACTGCAAAAGGGATACGAAGGATCCTATATACATCCTCGAGAGTGATGGTCATCTCCCCCACTGGCAAATGAAACGTGCTATGCTCTGAATGGAAATGTTCAACCAATGTTGTGAGCATACCATGATTCACATGGATATCTAGTAAACCAAGAAGATGAGTCAAACCGCACAAGTCAATATGAGCCTTATCAACCTCTGATAAATGTCATACTAATGTCATGATGGGAGGATAAACACATCTGAAAAGCATAGGAGGTAATCAAACTTGTAAAAATCCAACAATGAAGCATCAGAAAACATTCCAAATGAGCCTACAAGAGAAGTAAAACATCACACAAATCCAACTAAGTCAAGTGCAAAATCAAAATTTTAAGTTTAGATCTTCAGAAATGCCCACTGTTTCTCGAATGACAAAACATAGCAGGGCACCATCTCGTACGATTCAGGATTGACCTTAGTACGATAAAACATTCCCAAATGACACATTATAAGACTTTGCACGACAAAATGGTCTTTTTACAGACATGTCGTACGATACATGGGTAGGGTCCGAACGACAATTCTAGTGGCCTAAAATGACAAAATAAAATTTAATAGTTACTCATACGAGATAGAATCCTGCCTCGCACGATAAAACGTGAAACCCGACTTCGAACATGCCAAAAACTTGAAAAATGAACAAAAAAATTCAAAATTTAGAACATAAAGAGGCTTAAGATTGACCACTTACCGCAGGCTCATCATTTCGGGGTCGATTATGTCGTCTCTGGCACTCAAATCGATACATATGAGTAGGGACCACCATTTTCTTCACATAAGGCTTTATGAATTTTCAAACTTGGAGGGTTAAAATGATTATATAGCCAAAAACCTAATTTTTCAACTTGCTCCTATGGACATGAAAATTGTACCCTTAGCTATTTTGCCCGTTCTGATTCCATTTTCGAGATCGAAATTGAAATTCGAGATCATTTTACTAGTTAATTTCAAAATTTGGACCACTTAGCGCTTTTCATCAAATGCTCATTCTTTCTTCAGATTGTGCTCGATTTCTCATGAATCAACGTTGAATCTCAATTTTATTCTACACAACAACTTTGCGCTCAATTCAAAATCAATCAACAACAAATTTTCAAAAATTCCTCAGGATCAATTTGTGCCCAAATAACTTATCATCGCCAATAATTGCCTATAATGTACCCTCACTATCTTTCAATTTCGTTCCCGAGGGGGCATACTCACGACCTTATGACCTCACATCTCACATGTCGAGAAAAAAAAATTTAATCTTTATCAAAAGTCGAGCAAAAATATTTTCAACTAAAGAAAATCAATTCTTATTGCTAAAGGGGCATCTCAGCTTCATCGCTTCACATCAAATTGAGATCTCTCGATCATCTGAATCGAATCAATTGCTAGGGGCATATCAGTTTCATCGCTTCAAATCAAGCTGATATTTGTCTTCATCTTAATCAATATCTTAATGTTAATCAGTTTCATCAAGCTGATTATTCATTTAAACTCAATCAAAATTTTAAAGAGTATCTTCAATCGCACGCTAAATCTAAGCAGGTGTTGAGTTTCATCACTTCGAATCAAGCTAGACAGTTTATTTTTCGCTCATCGTATCTTGATCAATCAAGTTCAAGATCGATTTTTATCTTCGCTCGCTGTGTCTAGATCAATCAAGTTCTAGATCAGTAAGATCCACTTCTTGATCAATCAAGTTCAAGTTTGGTATCTTTTGTTTCCTATCGTTCCTCAGTTCAATCAAGTTCAGGATCGGTATCACTTTAATCAAACTTCATTCAGCTTCATCGCTCTGAATCAAGCTAAACACCTTGCTCTTCATCTAGTTCGTGATAAATCAAGTGCAGAACTAGCATCTCCTAGACATCACATATTCTTTGAACCAACGCATTGCTCGCACATTAATTCAAAGAGGGGCAAATGTAATACCCTAAAAATGGTCATCTAAACCATGGGCCCCTAATCTCGACATCATCACCAAGGTCCTAACCAAAGGAAATTAAATCAACCTTGGGCACATTATTAATTCTTTAATCATCAAATATCACATGGCAAATCAATTACTCAATATTAACTAAATATTTATTTAATTAATTTTATCATTTCCAAGAATACCATTTTGATCAATTATCTTATTTTAATTTATTAAATATCCTTGCATATTTAATTAATTAATAAATTTGCCATTTAATCATACAAAAGGAATTAATTTATTACAAAAAGAAGAATTAATTACAAAGCAAGAGTTGAATTGAAAATTAAACAAAAAGAATTGAATTGAGAGAGAAATCAAACTTGAGATATTATTTCTTTTTCTAAATTTAGAACTTGAAATCAGAAAAGCAATTAAATTGAATTATTGATTATTCTCTAAAATTGGAACTCAAAGCTTTTCAAAAAAAGAAGTTTAATTGCATTAAAAAGATTCTTTTGTTGAATAAATAAAAGAATTGTCTATTTTTATCACAAATGCATGGAATTAATTTATTATTATTTCCAACGCAACTTGAACTTCTAATTTAAATGCATTTCAATTAAGCTATAATTAGAATCTATCTTAAGGTCAACTAAACCTGATTTCTCAATTATTTTCAATTAATCCTAAGTTGAGCTTTTCTCTTGTAATTCTCTATAAATTCAATCCTTAGCTCTCATTCCAATTCACCCCAGAGATTTTTGAGAACACACTTGGAGATTATTATCACACTAATTTCGCTCTAGAGTCATTGAAGATCATTGTACTTTTTTAGATTATTTGCATCCATATTTAGTTTATTCATTATTGCTTGAATTTATATTGCATGAATTCATTATTGCTTGAATTATTCATCCATTTTGCAGCCATATAGTTAATATCATATAGATTAAATCCTTCGTCTTGGTGTAGTCTAGTCACTGGTATTGCTTATAAAAAAAACTGAGAGCAATCTTATACTCGCATCTTTTAGAAGGCAATTAGTCGCTTTGTTATGGTTTATTATTTATTGATTATTTATATACTAACCATACATGTAATGACTTAATTGAAGTGTTGTGTTTGCAGCTACAGACCACTTTTTCATACACAAAGTTATAATAAGGTTAAAACTGAACATTACGGCAAAACAGTAATTCACCCCCCCCCCCCCCCTCTCAGTGTTCTTGGATTCTAACAATTTGTATCAGAGCCTTGTGCCTCAGAGGAAGTCTAATAGTTTGAGGGAGATCCTGAATCTAGAATCCATGGAAATGAGTATGGAGAAACAACTTGAGGTAGCAATTGAAGATTATGATGCTGAAAGGATGAAGAACTTGAAATTACAAGATGAATTAAATTATACAAAGGAATTCATTCTCATCCTACAAAAGAGGATGTCATCTGTTTAAGCTAGGAGAAAGCAACTTCTGGAAAATCAAGATAAAGATGCCCTTAAATAAAAATGTCAAAAGCTGAGTCAAGAGAATTTTGTCATGAAAAATGAAATGCAAGCCCTAACTATGAAGATGTCAAAGGATATTGAAGACCGAAAGATGAATGAAGAAAACCTTGGGAGATCTTTGAAAGACAGATCTGAAGAATGCATCCGATTGGCTCATGAAAATGATGTGTTAAGAACAAAATTAGTACAATCCCAAAGCAATGAACAAGAACTTGAAAGACAGATGATAATCCTAAGAGAATATCTGACCATTAAAAATGAGTACAAAGATAAATTCAAGGTTAGTTCACCACAGCTTGATGAACTATTTGAAAGCCAAAGACAGAACGGAGACTCTAGAGGATTTGGATTTGAATAAGGGAAAAGCTCTTGTATTGGAAATGAAGATTAGAACAACCGGAACCAAAGGACACCGGTAAGGCAGCTCAATGCTTACAAATTAAATGGTAGATGTTTTGTTTGTAATAAATTTGGTCATATGGCTAGGCAATGTAGAAATAGAGCAAATCAGAACTATAATTCTACTCTTGGTCAATGTTCCAAATGCAATAAGTATGGTCACAAGATAGAAGATTGCAGAATGAATGTAAAATGTCATGCATATGGAAAATTTGGATATATGGCTAATCAATGAAGGTCAAGCAATTATCCCGATTATAGAAAAGCAATTCAAAAGAGAAATATTACATGTTATGCATGCAACAAGATTGGACATATAGCCAAGTTTTGTAGAAGCAAAAATCCACCAGTTAGCAATCATGGACCAAGTGATAAAGGGAAAGAAAAGATCAATGAAATCCGGCAAGATCATCCCATGAAATGAATCAAGAAGTTAGATGATCAATCAGCAAATGGAACTGCTCTAGTTACTCAACCGACAAAGCAAATTGCTCTTGCACCGACAGGTGTGTGTGTGAAATAAGTCTAATAGCTGCAGGCACAACACTTCAATTAAGTAATTACATGTATGGTTAGTAAACCAATAATCAATAAATCATAAACCATAACAAAGTGACTAATTTCCTTATAAAAGATGCAAGTATAAGATTGCTCTCAGATTTTTATAAGCAATACCAACGACTAGACTACACCAAGATGAAGGATTTAATCTATATGATATTAAACTATATGGATGCAAGATGGATGAATAATTCAAGCAATGATGGATTCAAGCAATAATGAATAAACTAAACATGCAAAAATAAATTAAACTGAGATACAATAATCTCAAAAAGCAAGCACAAGATCTTCAATGACTCCAGAGCAAAATCAGCATAATAATAATCTCCAAGGTGTTTCTCAAATATCTTTGGAGTGATTTGAATGAGAGCTAAAGGCTGAATTTATAGAAATTCACAAGATAGATCAAGAAAAAGCATAATTTAGAATTAATTGAAAGAATTGAGAAATCAGGTTCAGTTAACCTTGAGATAGATTCCAATTATAGTTTAATTGAAATGCATTCAGATAAGAAGTTCAAGTTGCATTAGAAATATGAATTAATTAATTCCATGCATTTGTGATAAAAATAGATAATTCTTTGATTTATTCAAGAAAAGAGTCTTTTAATGCAACTGAACTTCTTTTTCTCAAAAGCTTGGAGTTCCAATTTTAGAGAAGGATTAATAATTCAATTAATTGTTTTTTTGATTTCAAGTTCTCGATTTAGAATAAAGAAATAATATCTCAAGTTTGATTTCTCTTTCAATTCAATTCTTTTATTGTATTTTCAATTTAACTCTTGCTTTGTGATTAATTCCTCTTTTGTAATAAATTAATTCCTTTTTTGCATGATTAAATGGCAAATTTATTAATTAATTAAATATGCTAGGATATTTAATAAATTAAATAGAATAATTGATCAAAATGATATTCTTGGAATGATTTAATTAATTAAATAAATATTTAATTAATATAGAGTAATTGACTTGCCATGCAATATTTGATGATTAAAGAATTAATTAATGTGCTCAAGATTGATTTAATTGCCTTTGGTTAGGACCTTGGTGATGTTGTCGAGATTAGGGGCTCATGGTTTAGATGACCAATTTTAGGGTATTACATTTGCCCCTCTTTAAATTAATGTGCGAGCAGTGCATTGGTTCAAAGAATAGTTGATGTCTAGGAGATACCAGTTTTGAACTTGATTGATCACGAACCAGATGAAGAGTGAGGTGTTTAGCTTGATTTGAAGCGATGAAGCTGAACAGAGTTGATTAAAGCGAAATCAATCCTGAACTTGATTGAACTAGGAACAATAGAGAGCAAAGATACCGAACTTGAACTTGATTGATCAAGAAGCGGATCTTACTGATCTAGAACTTGATTGAACTAGACACAGCGAGCGAAGATAAAATCGATCTTGAACTAGATGGATCAAGACATGATGAGTGAAGATAAAATGTCCAGCTTGATTTGATGTGGTGAAATTGAACCCCTGCTTAGATTGAGCGTGTGATCGAAGATACTCTTTAAACTCTTGATTGATTTTAAATGAATAATCAGCTTGATGTAAAGCGATGAAACTGATTAACGTTAAGAGACTGATTCAGATGAAATCAAATATCAGCTTGATTTGAACGATGAAATTGATATGCCCCTAGAGAATAATTCGATTCAGATGATCGAGAGATCTCAACTTGATGTGAAGCAATGAAGCTGAGATGCCCCTTAGCAATAAGAATTTGATTTTCTTTAGTTGAAAAAGATTTTTTTTGCTAGACTTTGAAGATGTGAGGTCATAAGGTCATGAGTATGCCCCCTCAGGAGAGAAATCGAAACATAGCGAGGGTACATGATGATTAGGCAATTGTTAACGATGATAATAATGTGAGCATTAATTGATTCGGAGGATTTTTTTGAAAACTTGGCATTCATTGATGAGAAATTGAGCACAAAGCTGATATGTAGAATTGAATTGAGATTCAGCGTTGATTGATGAGCGCAAATTGAAGCGTGAATGAGCATTTGATGAAAAAGTGCTAAGTGGTCCAAATTGTGAAATTGACAAGGAAAATGATCTTGTATTTTGATTTCGATCCCGAAAATGGAATCAGAACGGGCAAATTAGCTAAGGGTACAATTTTCATGTCCATTGGAGCAAGTTGAAAAATTAGGGTTTTGACTATATATGGGGTAAAAGTGTCATTTTCAAATTATTTTAACCCTCCAAGTTTGAAATTTCGAAAATCCTTCTGTGAAGAAAAATGGTGGTTCCCACTCATGCATCAATTCAAGCACCAAAGACGACATAATCAAGCTTGGAACTATGAGCCAACGGTATGTGATCTATCTTAAGCCTGTTATACATTCCAATTTTGAATTTTTTTATTGATTTTTTTAATTTTTGGCACCTTGAAGTCAGGCTTTCTCATTTTGTCATGTGATACAAGATCTTGTCTTGTACAACAAACTAATTAAGTCTCTTTTTTCATTTTAGTCCATCAATTTTGTCGTTCTAGGCCTAGTCTTGTGTCGTACAGGAGTCCATTCAAAAGAGCCCCTTTTGTCGTTTTAGGGCTAGTCTTGTGTTGTACGGGAGTCTTTTGTCATACTAGGTCTATTTCTTACTCGTACGGGTTTTTGCTTCTACTGTGTTATGTTGTTTGAAGAATAGTGAGCATTTTTAAAGGTGCAAACTTGAAATTTTGACTTTGCAGTTGATGTAGTTGGATTTGCATGATGTTTTCTTCTCTTATAGGCTAATTTGAAATGTTTCCTGATGGTTCTTGTTTGCTTTTTTTTGTAGGTTTGATTGCCTCACTTTCTTTTTAGATGTGTCTATCCACTGACGATGACCTTAGTGCGTCAATTATCAAATATTGACTGGGCTCATGTTGATTTGTGCGGATTGACCCACCTTCTTGATTTACCTGATATCCGTGTGAATCATGGAATGTTGACTACACTTGTAGAGAGATTCCATTATGAGCATAACACATTCCACTTGCCAGTTGGGGAGATGACCATCACTCCTGAGGACGTATATAGGAGTTTTCGTATCCCTTTTGTTGGGGGTAAGGTTGATTATGATGCGGCGCAGCTTCCTGGGTTAGTAGTTGTAAGACATGTTTTCAAAGATCCTGATATTCTAACACGTTCTATTAGTTGGTACATGATGATGGGCAGGTACAGTGAGGACTTTCCACTTGCTTGTGTCTCGACAGGTTTTATCGATTGTTTTCTAATGTCGGACAAGGGACAGCAAGGATTTTTATGTGGATGGGGTAAGATGTTAGAGAGGCTTATTGATACCCCTCAGTGATTAGGTTGGGGCTCTTGTATATTAGCACACATGTATCGTGAGATGCATGAGATTGTATTTAAGGAGGGGAAGAGTATGGCTGCAAGAGTTTTGATATTACAGGTATGGGCCTGGGAGCACCTCCTAGTTTGCAGACCGATTGTAAATGATGGCAGAGATCCCAGTCAACCCATTGTATATAGATGTTCAGGATATGTTACTGAGCCCCATCTGGGCAAGATAATTTTTTGGAGACGGCAGCTGGATGATTTGATAGCCGTGACATGGAGACCGTACAAGGGTCTAGAGCTATGGGACGATTGGAGATTTGTATGCAAGAATTTATTCGTGACTAGCCCACTCATCGGTAGATCACAAATAGTAGTCGAGTGATTCGTTATTTCCTAAGTGATGAGGCAGTATGGTAGACCTCAGGGGATCTCACAGGAGTACACTACATATGCGCGTTATGCAGATGAGGAGATGCAAGGATGGGCACCGATATTATCTTATGCCTTTAGTATGCAGGAGCTGACTGGATTACAGCATCTTAGATAGGACTATATGGATGATGTTGCAGATGTGGGGGTCTTGCCCCAGTATAGGAATTGGTTCCAGCATCATCCATTCTTGAGATTTACAAATCCAGATGAGCAGGTACCTCGCATAGAGGAGATAGAGGATGATGCCCCTGCACAAGGACAGGGACAGGGACAAATATAGGGACAGAGAGTTGAGGCTCCGAGGTGGGCAAGCGGTGATCTTGGTGCTAGCAGCAGTAGGGTACCAGCTGGTGGTAGACAGCAGAGAGGAGAGGGTGGAACCCTAGGTAAGGTTGGAGTGAGACTTGGTGGAGTGAGAGTGCCAGAGGTTGGAGGCGAGGAAGAGAGAGTAGCACCGATACAGGTCTAGCACAGGAGAGAGAAGTAGGGGGAGCCAGAGGTAGAGATCAAGGAAAACATGGAGGCAGAAAGCCTATGAGGGATGAGGGGGCCAACACAACATGATCGATGAGAGCATGCCTAGGGAGGTTACAGTCAGAGTTGACAGTGTCACAGACTCAGCTGGCGAAGCGAGACTGTCAGTTAGCAGAGACGAGAGTAGAGTGAGACTCTTTGTGATAGGAGGTTCTTCATCAGATGAGTCGGGCAGCCTATTATGTTGCATCTTATAGCATAGTTGTTACAGTAGCGCAGTAGGCTATACCATCTTCACAGTATATGGCTCAATCTGAGGGAGCTCGAGCACCTCTTCAGGATCCAGGCCAGCAGGCTCCACCTCCTGCACCAGGCGATAAGGGAGAGGCCGAGAGCTAGATATTCTTTTTGTAGCTCTCATATTTTTTTGTAGACACCCCCATTTTTTGTAGCCCTTACGATTCTTGCTCCAATGGGAGTTTGTATATGTCAGTTGACATTATTTTGTACCCTGAGACTTGATGATTATATATATACGAGATCTTATTGGACTTCATAGTACGTGTGTTGATCAATTATGAGATGTCTTCTGTATGCTTTATTCTATATGTACGCATATTTATTTAGCATAGATGTATGTAATGCAAATGAATATGAATTTTTGTTTTTGTTTCTTTCATATGCAAATAAATGATGAAAATGAGAAATGAGTAATGCAAAAAAACAATTTATGTTTCCTTTTTCTATGCAATAAGATGAATGTGAATGAGTGATAATGAAATGTATGAATCTATATAAGATGCTTATGTATGCAGCTAACATCTCAATACACAAGTACTCGATCCGAGATGATGAAAAAGAGACCGCTTAGCTAAGAAATGATGATGCATCCAACTCTCATTCAGAAGATAAAGAGATTATTACCATACCGAAATCACTCTAAAATAACAAAATACAAAATGAAATGCAAAATGAGATGCAAAATGAAATGCCACCTAAACCTAGTCACTGGATTTAAAATGCTTAAGTTTCATCATTGAGCATAACAAACATAACAAGTAAATTAGAGTTCCTTTCTTTTCATGTGCAATATTAATTATCTTGTCCGCAATGACCCTTTTTTCGTTCATATCCTTGGACAAATTTTGTAGGGACTCGGATTGCATGATAAAGAAATTCCCCCAAAACAGACAAAGAAATGATGTGAACCTCCCTATAGCATACAAATAAGCGGAGTTGAGGTATGTGTGGTGATTTCACCTTAATGTGAAGGCACTTATCATAGACACCCAGCTGATTAGATGTTTTTCAGATCATCAGAATCATTCCTACAAGCAAAAAACAAAGAAAATATTATGCCCCCAATCCTTGTTTCTTGTAGTCAAGATAGACTTCCTCGAGTTACTCAGAGGGATAATAATTGAAAATCAATATAAAAAACAGTACACAAAGAAAATTTTCATTCATAGCTCAAACTGTTTAGTGATTGTTTTTCGTTATGTTGTTTTTCTTGTGTACTCGGTGATAAAACTCTTCAGTAGTTAGGAGACAGGTAAATGACTCAGAGTGGATGACCAGGTTTCACTGATGGAAAGATGACATGGTTGATACTGCTTAGGACATGTAAATTGCTCTGTCGATTAACCTAAAACTAGGACATTAATCAGTTTCAAGCCATTGGGGTTCTAACAAACCAGAATGTCACAAATGTGACTGAAATATGTACAAGCAATAATAAGGATACATGAAAGCGGGAAATGCCAACGTTGTGTTGATAGATGGAGCGTTGAGTACAAGAGGCGCCTGTTTGCCAGGTTTTCACCTACTTGGCAGACATTCTTTTTTTTTTCCAAGGTGCCTGTTTACCAAGTTTTCACCAAGGCATTTTTTTTTCTTTTTTTCTTTTTTCTTTTTTTCTTTTTTTCTTTTATTCTTTTTTTTTCAGGACTTTTTATGATTTTTACGATTTTTTTCAGGACTTTTTCAGTTGTACAGGTTGTTGGAGCAGAGAATGCTAAGTGAAGAATTTCTTCAAATGGATGGTGTTAATCGGTTCACATATTTTTTCTCCTTCCGATGTTGAGAGTTGATAGGCACCAGAGCCAAATACTGCAGTAACGATGTAGGGACCTAGCCAGTTGGGTTCAAATTTCCCTTTGTTGTCTTGAAACTGTTGATTTTTTAGGATTTTCTCTCAGAACTAGGTCACCAACCTGAAATTCTCTTTGTCAAACCTTCTTGTTATATCCTCTGGACATTCTCTTTTGATACACTATAAGATGTTCAGACGCCACTTGATGACGTTCATCCAGCAATTCGAGTTCTTGCAATCTAGATATCGTATAGTCTTCATCAGTAAAAAGACCTTGCAAAGAAACTCTTAGAGATGGTATTTCTACTCCAATAGGTAATACTCCTCTGGACCCATACATCAAAGAAAAAGGTGTAGCCCCAGTAGGTGTTTTGATACTTGTTTTGTAAGCCCATAATGCAGGATTGAGTTTTAGATGCCAATCCTTCCCAATTTGTTTACTGTTCTGTGTAAGATAGTCAACAAGTTTTTGTTAGATGCCTCATCTTGTCCATTACCTTTAGGGTAATATACAGATGACCAGTGTTGTCTAATTTTGAATTTCTCAAAGAGCTCGTCCATATATTTATTCTTGAATTGTCCTCCATTGTCAGTCACGATGGACAAAGGTATCCCATACCTGCAAATGATATGATTTAAAATGAATAGAGCTACTTGTTTACCGGTTGCTTTGATGAGCAGGACTGCTTCTACCCACTTAGTGAAGTACTCAGTGGCAGTTATGAAAAACTTGTGTCTGTTGGATGATGCAAGATAGATCTAACCAATGAGGTCAAAGGCACATTGCTAGAAAGGCCAATGTGTGGTGAAGGGTATGAGATCCCTTGTTGGAGCATGTAAGAGATTTTCATGTAGCTGACATTTTTCACAATTTTTAGAAAACTTTATAGCGTCCTTCTATATGTCTGGCCAATAGTAGCTAGCCCTTAGTAGTTTTTGAGCTAAATTAAGACCATTGGAATGAGATCCACAAATACCTTCATGGACTTACGATAATGCATAATTAGACTCTTCATTTTCTAGACACCTAATCAATGTACCGTCCAAACCTCACCTAAACAAATTGTTAGCAATGATGAAATACCATGAAGCATTTCGGGTTAAGTTCCTTTTCTCATTACGGGTAAGATTTTCTGGAATAAATTGATCACGCAAATAAGAGTAAATATGGTTATATCAAGATGAGTCATGTCCAATAATAGAATAGACTATCTGGGACTCGAGACAATCATAGGCAGGGTAATGTAACTCTTCCACAAGGAATTCAAAGCAAAAATTAGATTCCTGTAACTCAGGTATAGACGCCAAGGTGGCCATAGCATCTGTTGCTTTGTTTGCTGATCTGGGAATCTGCTGGAATGATACAAAAGTAAAATACTTCTTGAGATCATCAACCATTCTCTTATAAGGCATCAGTTTCTCATCTCGAGTATTATATGTATCATTGATTTGATTGATAATTAGTTGAGAATCTCCATAGATATGTAACTCCAGAACCTTTCATTCAATAGCTAGCTTGATCCGGTTTACCAAAGCTTAATACTCTGCAATATTGTCTATGTAACGGAAAAGAATCTTGTAAGCCTCTGGGATTGAATATTTCTCGGAGTGATAAATAGTATTCCAGCACCGGAACCATTTTGGGTGAAAGATCCATTGAAGAACATCTTCCATGATTGTTGAGTAAGGTGCATTATTGATTCGTCTGGAAATTCTATATGCAGTGGTTGAGTGTCTTCAAGTGGAGCTTCAGTGATTTGATTTGCAATTACCTATCCTTTGATGGCTTTATGTTCCACATATTCAATATCAAACTCTGTAAGTACCTCAACCCATTTTGCCAATCTTCTGGTGAGTGTTGCTTTGTTGAGAAGATACTTGAGCAGATCAATCTTAGCTACTAGCTTGATGGAATGTGCCAACATGTAGTTTCTCAATTTTTGTGATGCAAATACTAATGCCAAGCATGCTTTTACTATTATAGTGTAGTTCATTTCATAAGACACCAATGTTCTGCTGATGTAATATATAGCTCTCTCTTTTTTATCTTCATCCTGTTGTACCAAAAGTGCCCCCAATGATGAATCAGTGGCTGATATGTATAAGATCAATAGTTTTCCCTGAATTGGTGGTATTAGTATTGGTGGATTGGACAGGTACTCTTTGATCTAATGAAGGTGTTGTTCACATTCTCGATCCCAACTGTATATTACTCCTTTCCTCAATACTTTTGTGAAAGGTTGATCTTTGTCTGCCAGCTAAGAAATGAAGCATCTGATTGATTGGAGACGTCCTTGTAAACTTCTCATTTGACTGATGTTCTTCGGAGGTGGCATTTCCATTATATCTTGGACCTTCTCAGGATCAACCTCGATTCCCTTCTTTGAAATAATGTAGCCAAGTAGTTTACCGGATGTCACTCTGAATGCACACTTTTTTGGATTTAGCTGGACTTTGAATTTTTCCATTCTATCTAGTATAGGGCCTAGCTCTTGACTATGCATGGATCTCTTCATAGTCTTTACTAAAGTGTCATCAATATAGTCTTCCATATCCTTATGCATCATATCATGAAATATAGTTGTTACTGCTCTTTGATAAGTTGCTACTGTGTTCTTCAGCCCGAATGGCATGACATTCTAGCAAAAAGTTCCCCATGCACAGGTGAAAGTTGTCTTTTATTGATCTCTGGGAGCTATTTTGATCTAATTATCACTGGAGAATCCATCCATTAGTGAGTACATCTCATACCCAGCAGTCATATCGACTATCATATCAATGTTTGGCAATGGAAAGTCATCCTTCAGACAAGCTTTGTTGATATCTCTGAAGTCTGTGTAAACCCTAATAGATTTGTCTGCCTTTGACACAGGTACTATGTTTGAAATCCATTCTGCATATTATATAGCTTTGATAAATCCAACCTTTAGCAGTTTTCTAGCTCAACTTTGACTAGTAGTGCCACGTGAGAGTGCATCTTATGGAGTTTTTGCTTGACTGGTTTAACTCCTGGTGTGATAGAAAGATGATGCATGATAAGATCAGGATCCAAGCCTGGCATATCAAAGTATGTCCATGCAAAATTGATCTTCTTTTCTGAAAATAGATGAGTGAAATCTTTCAATTCTTCCGCTTATAATGATTGAGCTACATGAATGATGTGCGGTGTCTCTTGACTCCCAATGTTCACTGGTTGAGTTGGCTCGATCAATATAGAAGACCTCTCTTGGAAGTGACTTGGTAGTATATCAAGTATCTCACCATCAGGCACCTCAGAGAGGTTTTCACCCTTAGCTATGTCCTTTATTTTCTCTTTTTTAGATTCTGATACCGCCACAATGTGGTTTTTGCCATCAAATCCTTTATTTTTATTTTTCTATTTTTTGCGACTAAGATACTTGATATCTGTTTTAGTCATGTTTTCACTCTGTTCACTAGCGAAAGAGGACATGGGTTCAACTGCGTTTAGGTAATAGGCTAGTGTGTAGTCATTGGCAAAAGTAGGTACATTCATGGGTTGGTTTTGTAGACTAAAGTCAATTAATTCAGGATGTACCAAGGATAGAGTGTGGACAGGTTCGAGGGAGTTCATGGTATTGTCATCACAACTGCGGATCGAAAAGTCAAGTTACAGAAGGATACCTTGTGTAAATGTCTCGAGACCAGGAAAAGTCAAAATATGATTATTAAAGTGCACGTTAATATTTAGTTGACCTAATCCAATAGACCTACTTGTTGCATCGTTCTCTACGCCAGGCTGAACTTCATATTGAGGTTTGACAGTAACAAGATTAGTAGACAGATTCTTGCCATTTATATCAAAGGATTCAGAGTTTGATGTTGAGTAGATATTGTCATAAACAGGATTATTGTCAGAGTCCTCAGAGTAATTGGATGAAGTTTTTGAGTCTTCTTCAAGTGGTTGAATGAATGTATGTATGGTATCAACACCAACATCTTTAATGTTGCAAGTTCCTTCAAGATTTGGCTCATTTAGCATTTGTATCTGACACGCATGTTGACATGATCTTGATGGTTATGTGACCCCCTGTCATCTACTCCATTCAGCTTCCTCTGGACTGATGACCGGTTCTGCTTCTTTAGCTTCCAATTCTTCTTGTGTAATCCCATACCTGATTTGTTCTATCTTTTTAGAGGGGTATATAATAGATGAAAAACTTTTTGGTATTCTTCCTTCCTTCAGCCCTTGTTCATAGTCTGCTTGTCTTTTTAGTTTGGTTTCATGTATCTCCTTTTCTAGCTTTAAGCACATCAGCTCTTGAGTATCATTTGTGATACCACTAGACTCTTTTGGAGTTTCTGTACTGGATGTATCTGAGAGGTGGTATGGACCCCATTCATACTCATTTGAGTCAGTCTCTGAATCGTCTACTTACTGCCTACGAGTGTATGTGACTGGAACTTTTAGTGGTGCAAACAATTCTCTGATTCTTTTTACTTCGTCTCTTATATCCTCTAGGACTTCAACTCCTTGTATTGTTGTAGCTCACACCATTGGAGCTTGAGTGATGACAGTTTCTTCTTTCTTGATTGTTGAGTCCTCTTTCTCTTTTACACACTCTACTTGAGTTTGTTGAGTGTTTGTTTCCTGTAATGTTGAAGGTGATATCCTTTTCTGCCACTTAGACTTAGAAGCATGTTTTTGGTTTGATGTCTTTTTTGGATTGTACCCCAGTCCAGCCTTATCATTTGTTGATTTTGTTTGCAGCTGAATCGGTTCAATAATACCCTCTTGATGTTTGCCTAGGGGACCAGTACCTGAATATCCCATGCATTGAATCATTTTGTAGCCTAGATCATATTGTGTTGAGGAAATCTCACAATGTCATACTTCTTTGTTTTCACTATCTTCCTTCAAAGCTATTTTAGAACATCATCCTCTTCTATTTCATCTACCAGGGAAGTAGAAGATTGTACAAAAAGACCATCATATATGATATTCGAAGTTGAACTTTGTGTTTTCATAGCCTCTAATGGTTTTCCCAACTGTTTCGGAGATGGAGGAAGAGACACTAATGAAATTATTGGTTCTATCTTGTATCCATCCATGCTAGTATTGGTAATTTTCAATTTCTTTTCCAATTCTTTCATCAGGGCTTATGAACTTTCATTTGTAGAGGTTTCTCTATTATGAGGCACAAAGGTATCAACACCTTTTGTCAATGCATTACAAGGGACATTTGTATCAGAAGGAATACTTACCTCAATTCCGTTATAAGGAAATTTTAAGCATTGATGGTATGTAGATGGAACTGCCTTCATTTCATGAATCCACTACTTGCCCAGTACGATATTGTATGACAGAGGAAGATCAAGTACCTAGAAAATGACATCTCTTTCTATAGGTCCCACCCTAATTGGTAATGATACCAGAACTTTAGAGGTCCTTTCCTCTTCATCATAGGCTTTAATTGTTATTTTCTTGACCAGATCAATGACATTTTCAAAAAATCCTAGTTGTGTAAGCAGACTGTAAGTACAGATATTCAACCACATGCCTCCATCTATCAAAACATGTTTGACTATGTGTTTATGAATCATGCCTTCAATGTGCAATGGTTGGTTATGTGGATGATTTAGCGAGTTGTCTACTTCTTCAGAGAAGGTTAGATAGTGAGGTGAAGTTAGATGACCCACCATGGATTGAAACTGATCAATGTCTAAATCTTTTGGAACATTAGTGGTGAGCAAGGCGTTGTCCAAGATCTCTTTGTGAGAAGAAGAGATTTTTAGTAATTCAAAGATGGAAATTTGAGCATTTGTCTTTTTCAACCATTCAACAATGCTATATCCAGAGGATGATGATGAAGTTAGCCTTTTAAATTTATCAAATGTTGATTCTTTTTGTTTGTTTGACAAGGCGGGTAGGTTTGACGTTGTTTGAGCCGGAGTTGAAGAACTAGCTCCTTCAAGAGTGACTTTCTTTTCAGAACGGGTGATAGCCTTTACATATTGTCATTCATTTTATTTATCTTGGATTATAATCACATTGCAATATTCAGATTGGGAAGGCTCAATCATGTTGATGACGTTGTCATTGTTGGTATAAGTATAATTTACTTTGGCACCTCCTTTGGTCTTTGAAGAATCACCTTGTTTGTAAATAGGTAAGGGATCCTTAAAAGCTTTATGATCAGCATTTGTCAAGTGATTCCCGACAATAATTTTACCAACATCTATGAGATCTTGAATCTCATGCTTGAGCTTCATGCAGTTGTTTTTGTTATGACCTTTATTTTGATGGTAGTCGTAGTATTCATTTTCTCTCCACCATTTTGGTTTGACTTTGGGATCATATGGCCTAGAATTATCTGGTAGCGTTATCAGGTTGTTTGCCAATAGAGTTTTGAAAGCGGATTCATATGATTCTTCCAGAGGAGTGAATTCACATCTAGGTTTTGAAAGCCAACATTTCTCTTTGAACCACTCTTTTGCTTTCTTCAGAGGATTTTCCTTTGCGGTTTCAGCTGCTTTGAGTGCTTGTGTGCCACTAGCCAAGTTGAATATCATGGGCTTTGATTTGGTTTTAACAATGTCTACTACTCTGTCATTAACAGCGTTCTTATTGTTGTCTTTGCCATACTTCCAATACTTGTTCTTCCCTTTAGAGCTAGATCCTGGTTGTGTTTCTTTCCAAGGCGTGATATCTCCTTTCTTTATAAGCACATCTTCCATTCGGTTAGCATTATCTACCATTTTGTTAAATTATGGGTGTACTTGTATTTGGATACTATATTTCAATTCAGGGACCATATTATTGACGAATATATCCATTTTCTCAGCATCTGGGATAGGTCGTGAATACCTAGAGAACATCTTTCTCCAACGTTGGAGGAAAGTGAGAAAAGGCTCCCCTGTTTTCTATTTGGTATTGCAAAGTTTGATCATAGTAACAAGATGTCGAATGTTGTAAGAGTACTATTGTAAAAACAGTTGGATTTTTTCTTAAAAAAAATTTATCCCCTTAGGTAGACTTGAGAACCATTCCATAGCTTGTCCTCCCAAACTCCTCGGAAAAAAGCGCATGAGATACGTTTGATTGTGCATGAGCTCCATGCATGCAGCATAAAATTCTCTGACATGATCTTGAGAATCTGAGGTACCATCATATTTGTCCAATTTTGGAATCTCAACTCGTGAAGGGAATGGAGGCATGTATAGGTTTTTGTCAAATGGAAATGGGCATATTGTCTCCAGAGAATATTGTTTTGGGGTTTATCCTTGTTTTTCAATTCTGTGATCTCAGTCTGTAAAGCTAGTAATTGTCCGTGGACCATTATTATAGGTGATTCTTCTTTTAGTGATGAGAGTCTGAACGTCATATCCAGTAGGAAGTTTGGCACCTTGTTTTGCTACTTCTAGAAAATAGTCTTCCTTTTCCCTAGCAATGATAGCCTTCATCATTTTTCGAAAATCTTTATCGTTTTGACATTTATGAATATCTTTTTCTGGAGGTTCGGAATCTTCAGCTTCACTTGATGAGGAATCATTATCAGTTTCATGAATACTGAGGTTGTCTTCGTCATTTTGTTATGTTCTAGGTATAGTGGGAAATACAGGCTCATCATAAACTGGTATCTCTGATGATGAAGGTTTATCAGTCAGGGGATCCTCTTCAAAAAATGGATTATCTTTATATGAAAAGGGTTGCCCTTTGCCTTTGGCATCTTTCTTATGAGAATTCCTAGTTTGAGTAGGCATTTTTATTGATTGGTGTGACCTAAAGTTGTTTGTGATGCAGAAGTTAAGATTAAATTCAAAGCTATTTGTTCAATTAACGTACTGTTAAAGAGAAGCAACTAAGATTTAGTCTAGTTTCAAGAACGATCTATCCTGTATAAGGCATTTATCTAAGTTGATCCGAGAGAAGTGACTAAGATTCAGTCTAGTTTCCGGAAAGATCTATCCTGTATAAGACGTTTATCTAAGTGACTTAGGTTTGATATGTAGTTGATTGAACTAGCTGAACAATGATTGACAAAATCGTGCAACACAAATGGCAGAGGTACACTGTTTTGATCTGTTTATGCTCAAGATGATGATAACCATTTTTATGCTCGTTGTAGATTGTTTTAGAAAAGTTTGACTCTTCTAGACTGACAAAATCAGAGATTCGTACGATAGGTTTCTCAGGAGTAGACGACAATTCAATAGCTTCAAGATGATAACAACAGTGTTTCGTACGAGTTGTTGCCTTGTACCGTACGACAAATGGGTATGTCTAGAACGACAGACTAGTCAATATAATGTTTTATCGTACAACACAGGATGTGAGGTGAAATGACAACTCTCAGAACCGGACGACTGACAATCAGGATTTGTACAACACAAGATTGAAGATAGAATGACAGACTTTTAGGACTAATGGAATCTCGTACGACATAGAATATGAAATAGAACGATAAATCAGAAGACTCGTATGACTGTTTACCAGATAGGGGCAAATTTTGAGTTTTCAATGACTGAGTATAACCAGATTTGAGATGGACTGGGTTTTGATCGCTGACTGACGATGAGCTATTTAGAGGTGGACTGAGTTTTTGATTGCTGAGGTATACTAGTTTGTGACACGAATAGAGTTTTCACTAGGATAGACTAGTTTTTTGGACAGAGTTTCGACTAGGATAGACTAGTTTTTTGGACAGAGTTTCAACTAGGATAGACTAGTTATGGATAGAGTTTCAACTAGGATAGACTAGTTTTGGATAGAGTTTTTTATCACTGAGTTGTTTCTTATTTTCTCCAGTTTTGGTATTTCAGTTTCAGGTTTAGGGATGAAAACATAGAAAACACGTAATATTCAAATAATAACTCAAATCACAGCATGCAAACCCTATGGAATTTGGTGAGAGAAGAAAACCTTTGCTTGTAGACTCAGGTGCACACCCAATAGCTAATCACAATACGTCCGATGAGTCTCACGCAATGGATTCTCAATGTCGTATTAGCTGACTCCAAATGCTAATGGGGGCACGAAATGACAAGTATCTTGGGAGAGTTACTATCTCTCTTGCACAAAGATTATCCCCCCTTTCGGAGGTGAACTGGGTAGCTTCTAATTTGAATTGGAACTAGTAAGGGGTATATTCAACGTGTCAAGGTATAAACTCAATTAAGAGATCTCCCATCCTTGAAAACCAAGGTTTAATATACCCGAGGGTACAGAGGAGAGCTATTCCCGAGCATTGTCGTTGACTTGATTTTCATCAAATCATGTTTATTTTATAATGGGTTGGAGCACTTGGCGTTTAGTTGTTCCCACTTGGGTCATTCCCCTCACACCGGCCATAACGGCTTTACAAGTTATTAGCTCCTTGGGAGGGCAGGCCCGCTAAAGATGTACAAATCTCAAACTTAAAGAAAATGCCTCAAAGGTCTGGATTTTTTATTGTCTATGCAGAAAAGAGCATACTCTCCTACCTCTCAGAATTTACTTAAAACACGAAATACAAATTTGTTCTTTAACCAAATAGCAAGTTAGGTTCCTAAAAATGAATATAAAGAATACACAATGTTTAGTCGATTCTTCTCAGGCAACCTGCAAAGACAACGAATCAGTAGTCATATTGTCTCTGTGTGACAAGAGTATATTCTTCGACAAGCGTTCTGCAAAAAAAATGATTAGGCTATGAAAAATTCTCAAATAAACAGATAAACAGCTAGGGGTAGTCGTCAATATAATCAAAATTGCATGAGAAAATTGAAGAATGAAATCTGCTTTTTAACCAGGAAAATACATAATCGTACGACAATTCTTACCAGATTGTACGACACCTGCAGTTTGTCGTTTAGCCATATGGGAAATGTCGTACGACAAATTGCGGAAATTGTACAGACGAAAATCCAAAAAGTCAAAAAATCAAAAAAAAAATAACCAGTCAGTCTTGGAGGCTGAAAAATGTAGTCTTATGCCCCACGGTGGGCGCCAAAAATGTGTGTGTGAAAAAGTGAAATAAGTCTGATAATTGCAGGCACAACACTTCAATTAATTCATTACATGTATGGTTAGTAAATCAATAATCAATAAATAATAAACCATAACAGAGCGACTAAAGGCTTCTAAAAGATGCGAGTCTAAGATTTCTCTCTGATTTTTATAAGCAATAGTGACTAGACTACACCAAGATGAAGGATTTAATCTATATGATATTAAACTATATGGATGCAAGATGGATGAATAATTAAAGCAATGATGCATTCAAGCAATAATGAATAAACTAAATATGCAAAAAGAAATTAAACTAAGATGCAATAATCTCAAAAAGCAAGCACAAGATCTTCAATGACTCCATAGCAAAATCAGCATAATAATAATCTCCAAGGTGTTTCTCAAATATCTCTGGGGTGGTTTGAATGAGAGCTAAAGGCTGAATTTATGGAAATTCACAAGATAGATCAAGAAAAAGCATAATTTAGAATTAATTGAAATAATTGAGAAATCAGGTTCAGTTAACATTGAGATAGATTCCAATTATAGTTTAATTGAAATGCATTCAGATAAGAAGTTCAAGTTGCATTAGAAATAAGAATTAATTAATTCCATGCATTTGTGATAAAAATAGATAATTCTTTGATTTATTCAAGAAAAGAGTCTTTTAATGCAACTGAACTTTTTTTTCTCAAAAGCTTGGAGTTCCAATTTTAGAGAAGGATTAATAATTCAATTTATTGTTTTTCTGATTTCAAGTTCTCAATTTAGAATAAAGAAATAATATCCCAAGTTTGATTTCTCTTTCAATTCAATTCTTTTATTCTATTTTCAATTTAACTCTTGCTTTGTGATTAATTCCTCTTTTGTAATAAATTAATTCCTTTTTTGCATGATTAAATGGCAAATTTATTAATTAATTAAATATGTTAGGATATTTAATAAATTAAATAGGATAATTGATCAAAATGATATTCTTGGAATGATTTAATTAATTAAATAAATATTTAATTAATATAGAGTAATTGACTTGCCATGCAATATTTGATGATTAAAGAATTAATTAATGTGCTCAAGATTGATTTAATTGCCTTTGGTTAGGACCTTGGTGATGTTGTCGAGATTAGGGGCTCATGGTTTAGATGACCAATTTTAGGGTATTACAACAGGAAGCTCATTCGGTAACTAACGCAGATGCCTTAGGGGTAGGAAAATTTCATGAAAACATTGCGTAAGTCCTGGGAAGGAGATCTGGAAGAAGTTCCAAACATTGGAAAAGGTTTATCCGGCATGGAGATGTCTGACCAAGATCCATAATGTTCCATCAGAAGACATTTATATCAATTATGGATTAGGTTTTCTCAAAGGTTAAAAGGTTGAATACACTTCATTTTTTATCACCTTGCATTCAGAGCGATTAAGAGCAATATAGAGTGAGTCTAAGGTGATTTAGAGCGATCAAAAATTTTCTTCAGTGATTCAACCAACACTCGAAATAATTCTCTAGGGTTATTCACCGGCAACCATTTCTCAGGTATTTATCACAATCATCTCTCATCATGGAAGTTGGATCATCCTCTACACCTACTTTCATTGCAAATCCAACTATTGTCGAGGTTAAGGATCATCCCCGGCCAATTTTCAAGCCATGCGTATTGCCACCTTGGATGATTCAATTGGTGCATTTTCACGTGTTCTGGAAGGAGTTGTTTATGTGGAAGACGTCAGAGCATATATTCATTGCCACATTGAGGATATGGGTACCAATAACATCGAGAATATGTACATAAATGAGTTGATGAGTGACTCCGGTAAGATCAAACTCGAATATAAGCACATTGAAGATCTAGGGTTTACCGACATCCTTGATATCCCTGAATTCGAAGATGAGATCATCTGATATGTACTGAGAAGGGTTCATGGAGAGTTCATTTGGTTGGACAGGTCATATAAAATCACAAAGGAGGACATTAAGGCCATCACCGGTTTGCCACAGATTGGTCAGCGTCCAGAGAAAAAGATTTCAAATGATCAAGTTAACAAACTCACCGGCGCAACTTCGAACTGGCGATCGATGAGGGTCAATACCATCACTGATCGAGACATCAGATTTGGCATCATGATCATTGGATATAAGGTAACTCAATCCAATCATCGCAATTGTGTTTCTAGCTCCTGCATATATGCCACACATAAAATTATGAAGGAAAATGAGAAAATAGATCTTTGTGAATGGATGAAAGATGAGTTGATCATTAACCTTTGGAAGATTAAAGGAGAGACAAGGGGCGTATTCTGGTATGGGAATCTCATTGTCATCTTAATGTTATTTTTCCTTAATGAAACTCTCCATTTTGGAAAGAGATAGTGGTAATTTAACATCCTGGTAGGCAGAAAATTGAAGCAATCCATTGCTAGCTTGGGAAGCCTACGAGATGATAAAGTTTCGGGTTATTTCAAGGCATTTTAGAAAGCAATGAAATCCAAAGAGAGGGTTCCCAAACACATTGTTGACAAATACTCAACCGAGAGCTGCTTTATGGTCAAATAGGATGAAACCTTAATGGAAGCAGTTAAACCCCAGAAGATATGGATAAAGAGATAAATCTTGAAGGTGAAATAGAAAAAGAAATTCACACTGAAATAAGTGTTTTTGCACAACCATCACAGAAAAAGGGAGAGGAATCTGGCAGGGAACCGGTAGCTAGCACATCTTTGTTGTCAATTGACACCTCTCAAGTAGAGCAGAAGATCATAACTGAGATGAGTTCTACTAAGCTCATGATGGTTGCTTCTCAAAAGATGATGAAGGAAGGGTCAGTGGACAAGGGAATAATTGATCAATCAATTCCAATTTTGCACAAACTTGTCCCGGAGTGTCAGTTTGGCAAAGGAGAAAGCCCATCCGACAAGCTCAAAATAATTATTGAGCACATCTCTAAGGATTTTCAATCATTGCAGCAAATATCTAACCGACGGGCATTGGAAAGATTCACTCAAGCTAAGAAAGGCACTTTTGATCAATTTATTGAACAGAAAAGAAATAGATTACTAACAAACTGAAATTAATTGATCATGCTTTAAGGCAATGTGCAAATATATACAGAGTGTCTTGTAACACTAGATTACTAACTGCATATATAGATAAAGGCATTAAAGATTTTCAGAATAAAATTGCAGGTATAGTGAATTCTTTTGATGATTCCAATTCTTTGACTACATCTATTAATGGGCAAATTTTGTTGTTAGAAGCTCAAATTTTAGCTCTTGAAAGGGATAGAGACAAAATCATTATGAGAGCTAAAAGGCTCAGAGGATTGGTGAGTCCCCAATTGGACTCCTTGAGTGTACATAAAAAGGAATGCATGGATATGATTGGAAAGCCCAAACCAACAAAGCTTAAGGAGAAAGAGTCCCATGCTCATATGCTTAATGGACTTGTATCAGTATCTGGCACATTCAAATCCGGTTCGGATACTTATCTAGAGCTTTTGGAGAAAGCCTATTTAGAAATTTTCATGTATATTCAGCTCCAGTAAGGTGTTTTGAGACACATTCTTTGTACAGAATTTCATTCTTTATCCCAGTTTTTGGTGCTTTTGGGCATTGATGTCAAAGAGGGAGGAGTATAGGTGAAAAATAAATCCTTGAATTCAAGAGATAAGGAGTATTTGTACAGATCATGATTACAGATGACATATTCAGCTCAAGGGGAGCAGTCTCAGGGTGGATCCGACAGATGGAAACCATTATCATTTTTCACATGAGTGTTGCCATCAATGCGAAAGGGGGAGATTGTCGATTGTTGGCAATTGACACTCCTTTGATTGGTTTCATATGTTGTCATTGATGGCAACATGTTCTAGCTTCATCAAAACATGTTCCAGCTTCATTCTTTGGTTTAGTACTTCACCAGCAGACACTTCACCGACACCAGTAGGTATCTTCACCAATAGGAAGGATTCTATGGGTACAGGGATTGAAGGCTGACATAATTTGCAGATTAGGCAAGGATAATAACCGGCAAACAGGGTACCGGTATAGAGGCCGACATCATTGGGAGATCCGCCAATTGAAAGATCACTTTGTTATTTATGTATATATGTAATGAGCTGACATGTATAATCATTTTGTATTATCTATGTAAGCTGACATGAGTCATGAAGGACTGTAAGGGTATATAGGTCTGTTATTAGATCATTTTGATATATGATGGTTGTTAGATTAGATCAGTAATGCGAAGATCATGTATATGAGGTCATTTGTGTAAGAGATCAATATTTTGTAATGATCTGTAGATGATTTTGGATGCGCTCACAGAGTGAAGGTTATTCTGGAAAGGCTTTAGGGTTTTAGAACCAGAACAGTCAAAGTTTAAACCGGAACTTGATCAGGCATAGTAGATGCATTAAATGAGTTCAGTCTTATGCTTCATTAGACAAAGTGACTATTCAGTGAGACTTCTTTGTGTTGAGCAGTGTGCTCTAGGCGGTAAGCCTTCCTGCATGTGCAGGCCCCCATATTATGTAATATCTATTCATATGGCCAATGAATTGATATTGTGGGTCACAAATCCCACCGTGGTTTTTCCTCTTTGAGTTTTTCCACGTATAAACTCTCTGTGTTTTGGTGTTCATTTGTGTGATTGGTTCATTGATTGCATTACTTCTTTCAATTATATATGTATTGGTTTACCGGTTCTTGAATGCATGTTATAATAAGGTGAAAACTAAACATTCTAGCAGAACACTGATTCACCACCCCCTCTCAGTGTTCTTGGATTCCAACAAGGTTTTCATCCAATGGTACTTCAATTTTGTCTTCTAGAAGGTACTCTTCAAAAATTATGAAAACTTCTCCTTCTTGAGCATAACTTTTCCTATAAGCTTTGCAAAGTTATTAAATGTATGGGCTACCTTAAAATCTCTAGATTTCAATAATTATTCATCAAACCATTGAAAAAAATAGACACTAAATGTCATTTTCCAAACTCTTGAAAAAATATTTGAAGAAAACTCCCATAAATAGTAACTTATGAACCCTACAAATAGTAAAAAAATTATTTCTCTTTCACTGAGTATTCACAAGATTGTATAAACCCTCGAACGAGAACAATCAAGGCTCCAATACCACAATAATGTCCCTTGACATATTAAATGTCAAATAGAAAATTAATGATTTCTTTATTTTTAATTTGAAAGTTAATAGGAACATACAAACAAGCAAATTGAAAGATCATCATTCACACTGAAACTACAAAAGAATATAATTTAATGAAATGAAATGTAATGCATAAATTTATATAAAGGAAATGCATTCTAATTACTATCATAATCTATTGCAAACATCATTTTACATTAACTACAAACTTCATACAAATCTATGAGCCAAACTAGTGCCAAATCACTTAGCAAACTACACCATTTTACAACAAATTTAAACTCCGCTATAAACATTTATCTATCAAACAACAAAAATATATATGTAAAATATAGAAAACCCATGGCCTCTAAGATGTCATGAATTTTCGGAACACATGCAAACTTAAGAAGTCCTTAACTAATCAGCAAAATGATAATCTCTAAATGAGATTATACTATGGAAATCCTTGATTCATGTCCTTAGATCACCTAGTAATCATCTCACTCCCATCCCGATATCACCTTGAAATCCATGAACATCCTAAATAAAGTCTTCTTCTCCACTGGTTTCTCCACTAGTTTTACAACAACTAAAAAACAAGCAAAAGCTTTGATTAAATTTGCAACAAAAATGTCCAAGGTATTGAGCTTAACTGGTTAAAACACTGGCTTCTCACTGTGGAGACCCAAGTTCAATTCCCAATAGGGACATCTGAAGTGGAATTCTAAGTCGTAATGGGGATGGGGCCCCCTACTGTGTCCCCACCGGTTCATAGCTCCAGTCAAAAGCTATTCAGGCTTCGGCCAATTATCGATCAAAAAAAAAAATTGCAACAAAAATAATGCATCTTGTACCCAAAATCGTGCATATATGCAACCAATTTCAAAACTCAAGTTGGGTGCCCAAATCCCTTGCCAATTTTTGGAAGGAATCATGCATGCAATGTACGTAATCTGTTTTTGCCATCTATCACCAAACTTCTTCAACTTCCAAGAAAACTTGCCACTTTTCAAAAAATGTCATTAGCCACATAAAGCCAAAAAAACATGTTATGTGAGGATCCCACACCCAAGTAAGATAAATTATAAATTATAAATATATTTGGTAATGAAATAATATCTTTGCCTTAAGTAAGTCACCAAAATTGATATTATTTTTTGATCTGTCAACTGATCCTAATTTTCTATTTTGGGATTGTCGAGCTTACTATCTTTAGTAGATTACTATTTTTGAAAAAAAAAATGAAAAAGGGACTTGACAAAATATTATTAGTAATAAGGATGCTAATTTTTTTAGCTCTATATGGAATGAATTCTATTGCTTAAGAAGTTGCAAGCCCACTTTTGAAACTAATTATTATACACAAGTAATGGGACAAGAGGTAGTGAATTTGTGGATGGAAGGAGATTTGAGAAAAGATGCCACATGTCAATAAGCAATATAGAACAAATAGTTGCACCTTTGTGATTGTTATTTCAATGCCACTTATCAAATACTCATTGGTATATCTCCATTTAAGGCACGTGTTTTTTATGCTGATGTGCATATCATCACAAAATTTTCAACTCTGAGTTATACTAGAGTGGTGCATCATAAAAATAGTGGTGAGAACACTTTCCGCATCAAGTAGCCTTTGCGTAAGCTTGAAATTTCAAAAACAAAACAAATAATGAAGGAATTAACAAAATATTTCTCACAATTTGATAGACAAGATATATGGATATGCCAATTCCCATGGATGATTTCAGATCCTAGTACCATGAAGGTTTCCAGATGAGAGAATTTGGGTAATGGGATGAGCATTGCTCGAGGATAAGAAATTTAAGGTAGGGTGGACTTATACTGTCTTATTTTTTAATTAAATTAATTTTTAAGGTCAAATTGTCAATTCTTATATTTCAATTGGGTTAAAGATAAATTGTTAGAAAAATAAATTTAATTAGATTAATTATTTTTTCTCATTTTCAATAAAATGGGACAAACAAATAACAAAATATATTTTTAATGTATTTCCTTGAGGGGCGTGAAAATTTGTGTGATAATCTGAACTCTCAAACCATTTGGTATTTTCTTTCACGACAATTTCTCTAATAAGATTATAACATTTTATGATAATACATAAATGAAGAGTTACAATTGATAATTTTAGCAAATAAGGGGAGTTAATGAGTTCGAAGTTAATTAAGAGTTACAAGCTAATTTAGGAAGATAACCTCTATTTTGAAATATTCTATGATTGTTTCTAATGGCAATTATAAGTGGGTTTAAGATAAGCATCTTTTACTAGTTAAATATAGACTTGTGAAGGGGGAGGTTAAAAACTCTTTATGATCCTATTTTATTTGAGAATATTTTAAAATGTGTTTTAATTGTTCATTTTGGCTTGATGAGACACTGGAATTTCTGCCTCTACTTCCATATAAATTAGAATACTTCTTCACTTATAATCTTGTTGTCATTTTATCAATTTTCTTGCCAATTTGACCACTTGTTTACAACTACATCTTCAAGAACAAAGGATAAAAACCCTTTGAATTTTGAAGGCAATCTCATATAGATGCTACATTTGCACTTTAAGATTTAATTGCATTTTTCTAACATATTTCCACATTTAATTTGTAAATTTTGTGAAGGAATGTATACCAACATACATAGATTTGTTGCAAATTTGTAAATCAATTGTATTGCTATTATTTTTTATTTATAAAACCTTTTTAGTGTTTGTTATATCTATATTAGTCTACTCCAACATTATACTTTAGTGTAGTTTTCAATGTTTACTTATTTTGAGAGGGAGAAGTTGCAACAAAAAGGGCATATTTGAAGATTTTAGTATTTGCATGTAGTGTTGTATGAATTTATGTTATTTGCAATATTTTGTTATCCATCTAAAGAATATAAAAGAATTTTCTTTTGGATGAAGAAATATTTCATATGTACAAATTGTATTAATTTATGACTAAATTTGTGCAAAATCAACATTATGTTCTCTAGAGTCATGTCAGATAAGTCAGAGCCTTTTTTTAATATGAATGAGAGATCTCCTTTCCCTAAAGACCTCAATGTGAATTCCCTGAATCTCAATCTAGATAGAGAGAACCCAGATGATGTTCTTGCAATTGCCTGCCATTTGCAATTGATGATTTCATAATGCAAAAGTGGGTCTTCAATGAAATCAAAGAGATTAATGTCAAGCTTCGTGATGTTAGCAGTAAACAAGACATCCATGGTGCTGAATAGTGGAGTGTTGAACAAAGGAAATATATTGTTGAGGCTATGCAAAAGACTGTGAGCACTGTTAATGATCTTAAGAAAGATTGTGATATCAAAATTATGAATCTGAAGGAGAAACATAAGCAGGATTATGATGCCAGACTAAAACAACTAAAGAATAAGTTCCAAAAAAATAATGACAATCTCATATCCCTAATGACATACAACCATAAAGTGGTTAAGAGTTCAACGGAAAGCATCAACACTATGGTTGGGAAACTAGAAGGCATCCACTAGGAAGGGATGATGATTGATGTAGAGTCACTTGAAAAGATACAGGATGAGAATATTGGTCCTTCCAAAAGGACTAGAGACAACTTGAAAAAGAAAGCACCTAATCAAGATATTCAAGAGTTGAAAAAGATCATCCTCAACATGACCCAACTGGAAGCTAAGGTTGTGCTCATGGTTTTTGGCTCTTTACTGGCTTTCTGTTGTCATATGGTTGTTGGTTTTAATTTGGCTATATCTTTAAGCAACATTTTGTAATTGCTCTTTGTTAAAGGGTTTCAGGTCCCTTCAAAACTTTTTTGTTCCTTAATCAAAAAAATTATATTCTCTAGACATTATCATGCAAATTCGATGTGATCATTTCAATATATTCTATTTTAGTTAAATTTTAGCTTTACGTAGTCTACAAATAAAAAAGAGTTTGGGACATTACAAAGTTTGATTGCCTTTTTTTGTTATTGCCACATACATTTGATCCTATTATACATTAAATTAGGAAAATGCTCACTCTGTTTTTTAGGAAGTTTTACATTGTTGCAACCTCCTGTATCAAGGCCATAATTCTCTTCTCAATCTTTCTCACTCCCCATTAATTCAATGCCACAAAACTTCTTTCCTATCACAAGAAAGGAAATACTTGCAATCCTAGTTTGCATTCTAAACCACCACTTCCATATTCTTCTCATGTGTTTTCCAATTTAAAATGCTTCTTGAGCACCTTTGCCACCTCATTATCTCGAATAATGATAAGATGTTTAAACAAACTTTGAGATCTTAAAATTCATGCAATGTTAAACAAATTCCTTTGCAAGAAAAATGTCTTTAATAAAATTCATTATATTGTCTTGAGAAAAGACTCGTTTCATTCTTGAGTTAATGATGAATGAAAACAATTTGGAAAGGTTAACCAGAGAGGGTAAGGTTCACCATGTGCATCTCTCTAGCATTCTTGGAGTGGTGAGTCAAGATGGAAGGTCAATTATTAACTTCAGATAGAGACAAGAAGCATTTGTATATTACCCAACCTCATGTTACATGAGATGTAATAAATTTATTTTCGCTTATTATATGCAATAACAAACGAAAATACATTGTGCCATTAATCCTACACACTTTAAAGCCTTGGGCCAACTTTTAAAAATAATTGTCAATTAATAAGTTTTCATCTTTAATATTCACTTAGTTGAAAAGAAAATTAGTGACCTTATCTTTCAAAGAAGAAATGATTTTTTAAAAATTATTGATCATGTCCAATATGATCCAAACTTCAAATATAATATTACTTAATCTTCATTTTTTATTATCTTTTACAATTATTGAGTATGACAACCATAGCATCTCCCTTAATCTCAACCATGTTACGATCACAAGATTTAATTAGTTATAGGACATGCTATCAAACTCATTTTTAGTGCCCATGAGAAGCTTTGTTATTGTCTTAGATCAAAAAAAAAAAATTACTCTCTTATTACACATCTCACATCTCGCCTCCAAGAAGTAAGGATTTTAATGTGAAGATTCATTTAAATTTGACTTACAATGTCCAAGAAAAGGTGGTACCCAGTTTATGACTGTTATAAAAAAAGATTAATTTGATGTCCAAGACATGGTGGTACTCTTTTATTAAAAAATTTATCTCAACTAAAAGAGACCATCAGCTCATTGAAAATTTATAAATCCTTGAAATAGACACATTGCAATCTCCTTAATATGATTTTTCTAGAAATAGAAAGACCCTCGTCCTTCAAAAAATCTTACAATGAATAATTAATTTAAATATTAAAAAAAAATGAAATCCTTTTGAAGACTAAAGAACTATACATCCACTGCCATAATGAGGTGCCATTGTTAGTCGTTTAGGCCATATTAGTGCACCAATTTCTTTTATATATACACACTTTGCTATGAAGAAAGAAAGAAAGAAAGAATTTTAACGTCCATGAGGCTAAGAATAGCCTATGGGACAATCTGATCAAGCAAAATCAATTTTTTTTAAGGTCTGATCTCTGCTTATTTAGGCTGATGATGAGAGCACCCATCTTCACGATATGCTCCTCGTTGAACAGGTTATACCATGTGCTGGCAATTAGGAAATTGGCAAACTTCTCCCGGCTGATTTTAAGTGCTTCACACTCCAAGATAAAATGTTTTTCAGTTTCCACACTCCCGTTGACGCAAAACGGGCAAACTCTTTCTTCCCAAATCTCTTTTGGGCTTTTCCACTACCCGGTCTCACACCGAAGTTGGTGAGAGTTGGTTCTAAGCTGTGCGATTAGAATTTTAGCCTTCCATGATATATTAGCCCCTATATAGACTTTTTGAAGATGATTATAATTGGAGTTGAACTCATTAATATAGTATTGTTTCTTCCTTCCTAACCCAATACTCCAATTTTTCTTGTAAAACTTTTCCATAACGAAGACCTTTATCTCCTTGTTATTCGTGGGGCATGAGTTCAAATAAATATCTCATTTTTTCAACCATTTGATGTTTTGTTTCATCCACATCTTCCTTTTGCACAAAGTGTCGTTGACAACAACCTTAGGCCATCTATCTTCTCCCATTTGCTCGGTTCTTTTTAAATAGCTAATGAGATGCACCATAGCAACTGCCTCAATAGGGGCAGCACCCGTTTCACTTAACATGATATCATATGGGACCGTGCTTTTAATTTTGAACTTGCTTGTAATCAAACATTTTTGATACTCTCAATTTGCTTCCATTGAGAATCTAAGGTACTGCTGGCCCAAACTTTACAACCATATAGAATAACCGGCGACACCAAAAGCCTAAAAAGTGTTTGGATGGTTTTCCAATCCCAAAGCTCAACCTCTGCATCTATTTTGAAGTGCATAGAGTGCCTTCCAACCGCCTAGAGTTCTCTTCTTCCTGCAACCTTCCCAACTAAGACTCTTGTTGAAATCAATTCCAAGGTATTTGTAATCTGCAACTTCTTCAAGAATGCTACCTTCAAAGTAAAACTTATGTTGCTCTTGTTTCCTTCTACTTGAGAAAACCATGATTTTCGTCTTGCTGATATTAACTTGCATTTCCACAATATTGCAAAAGCGCTCAAGGGCAAATAAGTGCTCTTGCAAACCAAGGGCGGAATTAGCAAGCAAAATGAGGTCATCAGCATAAAGGAGCAGCCTTATCGCAAATTCACCCAATTGAATACCATCACCATTCTGCATGTTTAACCATGTATAAGCCAAACAAGGTCGGGGAAAGAGGACACCCTTGTTTGACACCAATATCACTCCTAAAACTAGTTGAAATGCCATCAGGAGTTCTATAAGTTTTGAAGGAAAGTTTTAAAAAACTTTACAAGGATGTTTTCTATAGGTTTTGAAGGAAAGTTTTAAAAAAATAATAATAATAATTGACGCGAAACTTTTATTAGATAAAGTCTTTTGTGCACGTCATGTGATTTACTAATTAGCTTCTATTTAAACAATAAAAATCCCGAGTAGCCTAACTACAATCACATCAATAGAGTCGACGTAAATATTAGCTCGATATAAATGTCAAACAAGGTAATAAGTGCAGAGCAAAAGTGAGGGTATAGAAAAAGGCACAGAGCGATAGTTCTGGTAATATTTTTATTAATTATGATATATGCATTTGCAATAATTTATACTTATTAATTATTCATTTATTATAATAATATATTTTTCTACATCCTTTTCTACTTAGTTCTTCCTATCATTATAATTTTCCCTTCATTTATTTCTTTTGTCAATTATTTACTTTTTTCTTAGTATTCACCAATTATCTTTTAGATTTCTTTTTTAGTCTCTTCCTTCTGCCCTCTATCATGTTGCAACTCCTCCTCCTCCCCCATCTGTTAAGCTGTCCTGGTCTGTTTCTTATCTATTTTTATTATGTTAACACTAATTCATTCTGATGATGGATCATAGAATGACCCCAAATGAAACAAACATCATAGCTATTAAATGATATGAAAGAAAGATTCAGTTAGATTTCAAACCATGGCATCTGACTCATCTGTGGATCAATACTTTCTCAATACAAAACATGTTCACCACTTAGTTAATATTTACATCCTTGGGTACAAGCTCGAGTTATGAAGCCCTGTGTCTTCAATATATGTTAAAACAGGAACAAGGTCATTCAGGTTGTAAAGCAAAATATTAGTCCAAACAAAAATAGTTCGACTTTTCACAACTCACATGCTATGGTGCTCAAAATTATTCCCAATGATTGCTTTGACTTGTGAGAAGTTCACTATTCAGACACCTCTCCAGTAATGGTCTAAAAGATACATGTCCCGGCCAAGGCTTGTAACGCAACTTCAAACATACACAGTTGCAGACAAGCGTACGTCTCTTTCTCTCTTACAAAGAGGGTTAGTACTGTTAACCCATCCACAGAATTGAAGCATTGTCTGTTGGCAATCAAGGCCCTGGCCAACCAACAAAAGATTTAAATTAAGACTAAAAAATAAGGTGCTCCTTCTCAGGCACCAGAACAATTGGTAACCATGAAAGAATGTTAAACAGAAAACAGCGCCACTTTAAAGTAGTATTTGAAACAGTATCTTTTCATCTAGCATATGCCTATTTTCTGTTTACCTCGTTACTTCATATGTTCTTGTACGTAACAAGATAGAGAGAATAACACTTGCTGCCACTGTACTTCATACCGTTTACATCAGTACCAATACCCACAGTTTGAGTTAAATATTGCCTCTTCATTGTGCAAACATCGAATGGCCTTTGTTTACGTTAGTAGTCAGCATTCTTCACAAGCAATGTATATCCCACAACAGGTAAGTGAATATTACACTAAGCCTTAGTAAACCTCCATCTTGTGTTACAAGGAAGCTACGGATGTCTCCAAAACAAGTGAACCCTTACTTTGGCAAAATATCTTACAACAAAGCATTTAATGTAACTCAGCTATACGCAATGCGAACACAAAAAATCATCTGCTTCTACTAGTACAAATAAATGAAGGAAATAGGATTTAACGAGACCATCTTGTATTTAATAGCTAACAAATAGTCCACCTTTGACATCAGTTCCAATGGCACTCTATTCTCAAATAAAGAGGCCATTCATAAATAATTAATAATCAAATACCATACAAATACTCCTACTTGGCAGGTGAGCTTGAACTATGTTCCCAATGGAGCTCTATCATCAGGGCCTGCAAGCATTATCTGAAATCACAGAAAGCGTCAGAAACTAGAAGTAATGTTACTTATTGTTCTGTCATGCAATTTAATTAGAAGAACTACATTACCCAATGAATCTTGCTTAAGACTGTCAGAAAGTAAGAGGAATATTACATTTTGTTATATCATGCATTTTGGCTAGAAGAACTACATCAAACCGAGGAATTTCCTGCTGTTTGAAAGTATTACACTATAAATGTTTAAGATAAAACAACCTTACATTGCAATCAAAGGCAAATCTTCTTGCAAGCATAATTGCAGCATTACGTTCTCTTTCTGATTCAAAAGACAATAAGAATGAAAGTCCTTTTTTGGCCTGCCAAAATAATGCCTGAGCAGCTGCCTTTCCACCACCTCGAGCTCCACAAAGCTACAGATTGCCAAAAAAGGAAATTGTTTATGGTATCCGACATATTAGAGGAAGAAAACAACTTGTTCCTGGCATTTACCATCCATGCATGCATTTGCATTAGTGAGAATATATTAACAGGTTTATTACAATTGTTTTTGGGTTAGATTGTGGTCAGATTTTTTTTCATTATATTTTGGATCACTCTCTGTGATCCATCATCAGGATCGTAATACAGATGAATCACTAATGATTTCTCTATTATCATCCTGATGATAGATCACGAAGTGTCATCTTCACAGAAAAAATCTCTACACAATCTAATCCAGAACAATTGCAATATTCACTTTGGATTAAAGAAACCTGATTTCATTAATATTAACAGACATTCATAAACTTGCATTAAAGGGCATGTAAACAAGTGCAAGTGTGTGATGTATATTTTCAGTTTTTGAGTACTGTCAAACACACAGATGGCAGGGAAAATATCCTACTTAGTAATAATGCACTAAATAATGGATAACCTATATTATCCCGAGTTTCCGGGACGGCAGATTGTTTTGCCAAATTTGGGAAAGGGGGGCGGCAATATAAAATATAAAGAAAATTTAAAATATATAGGAAAATTCTAAATGTTCATATGAAAACATGGATAAAGCATGCATATATACATTATATTCATATGAAAACATGGATATAGCATGTGTATGATACTCTGAAAACATTTTAGAATGTAAACTTTGAACATATAACATTGTCAATAGACTCAATACTCAATATGCACTCATAATTCAGAATTTCAATTCATTCACATTGTCAATATGCATATCATAATAGATATTAAAGAAATAACATACAAAATGCCCAAAGGCTACACTGCTGCCATATTGTTTCATTGTCAATTATAAGTTTATATTGTTAAGTTTTAAGTTTTAATCATATATATTATAAGCTCAGATACCGGTTCTCCCCTATTTTGGCTGGGTCCTGGTCCTGGTCCGTGCCCGGTCCTGGTCCTGGTCCGGTTCGCTCTGGGTCCCACCCGGGTCCTGCCCAGCCGCCTGGGCAGGACCCGGGTGGGACCCAGGGCGAACCCAAGAGGACCCGGGTGAACCCAAGCCGGTGGGTTCCCAAAAACGGGGCCCACGGGTTAGCAAGCATTTAAAAACAATAAAAAAACAATATTTTTAATCTTCTAATTACATCTAAACCCTAATCCGCCCCTCTATGATGCATTTCATGCAATTATGGATTTATGATTTATTGATTTATGATTTATCTGTTATCATCTATGTATCATTGTATGGGAAAGTTACATTGTATGTTTGATGTTTCATATTTGTATGTTTGAACTGTGAACATATATAATTTTGATGTTTGAAGTTTGAACATATATATATATATATATATATATATATATATATATATATATATATATTAAAAAAAATTAAAATATATATATATATGTACGGACGAACCCGTACCCGTACCCAAAAAATTTATTTTTTTGCCGAATCCGCGAACCCGTACCCGAATCCAAACCCGAATCCAAACCGGAACCGGTAACTTAGATTATAAGTTTATATCGTTAAGTTTTAAGTTTTTATTTTTTAACTTACGAATTGATATTTTATTATTTCGATTTTCTATTTATTAATTTTGAATTTTTAAATGTTTAACAATTAATTTAACAATTTAATATTTTCTATGTATAATATGAATTAATTTTAAATATTTGATATGAATTAATAAATTTAAAATTTAATTAAGGTTGCCTTTTAATTTTTTTAATAACAATTTGAATTAATAGGGGACCATGTCAGAAAATTTTTTAAAAAATGAAAATACGACATTTTTTATATTTTTAATAGCCCTAGATGTGGGGGACGTCTGGCTGTCCCTGGGACGGATTGGGGACGTCCCAGCCGTCCCTGGGACGTACTGACGTCCCCCACAGCTAGGACAGACATCCCCCGTTTTGGGGACGTCCCCTCTAAACTCTAGCAATTTGGGGACAGGGAAACATCCCCTGACCGTCCCCGGGACTGGGACGGGGGTTTTCAGGCCGGGGACGCGTCCCTGGGTTTCATAGAAAAAGTGTGGTACTTATATACATATTTCTGCATACAGATTATTAGTACTGCACTGTTGTTATAATTAATCCTATATATATAACATAATAAATATTAGTCACGGTACTTATTAATCGAACAAGGGATATAACAAGGAATAGGAAGGCAAGGATACGATCAAACAAAAGGTGTTGCTAATATAAAATAATAACTGTTAACACTATTAATGAAATACAACATGTTAACTCAGTCACATATCAACATAGCAATATTGATAATGTAATATAACATAATGACAATGTAGGTTCCAGACCAAGCTTTATTTGACATAAATGTCCTATTGTTATCTCTATGTACTAAAATTGTGACTCTAGGACAGAATACAAGAGGGTCCAATTAGGGGACATTACAAGTGGTATCAAAGCATGTTCCTGTTCACCTGAGGAAAAATGCTGCCAGCTGGGATTAAAGGAGAAGCAAGCAGTGACAGGTACGTATGGAGGGTAATTTTCTGAGTTAGTGTTAAATATAACAGCAGTGATTTATATATATTAAAATAGTATTTGTATATCATTAAACTTCTGTATACAATCATAATTAAATTAGTGACATCGATCTATAATATTGGATGGGCAAATAGCATACAATTGTTCAAACAGTCTAAAGGCTACATTACTGTTAGGCACTATATATATATATATATATATATATATATATATATATATCTGTTAACAAATCCAGAAATGAATTAAAAAATCAAATTTAGTCTGCAGAAATTGTTAAAAATTTATAATACTATGAATTCATATAATGCTAATAATATAAGGATTAGCGTAGTGATTGACAAATAATGATTAATGTGGATATAAAGCAAAACTAACAGAAAGAATTGATACCAATCTAATATAAATCAGGGAGAACTGCTGATAAGGGCACCCTGTAAATATAATATAATTTAGGGAGAACTGTTGATAAGGGCACCCTGTAAATATATTATTATTCAAGCAGAACTGCTGATAAGGGCACCCTGTAAATATAATATAATTCAGGGAGAACTGTTGAAAGGACACCCTGTAAATATAGATTAGGGAGAACTGCTATAAGGCACCCTACATAATAATATTGGATAGGGAGAGCTGCTATAAGACACCCTACATGGTAATATTGAGTAGGGGGAACTGTTGTATAGGGCACCCTACAAGACTACATTGGGGGAACTGTTGTTTAAGGCACCTTACATGATAATATTGAGTAGGGGGAACTGTTGAACAAGACACCCTACATGACTATTTTCTCCACTATCATAATTTATGATTATGTTTTTGATATTGCTACATGAGTCTCTCTTTATGTTATAGCTGCTTATATAATCACACAATAAAGAGGGGTAAAAATTTATTCAAAACAGGAGGACAACATCAAAAGAAGGCAAACTGCCCTGCCAAAAAAAGACTACAAAGATTTGTCATGATCCACAAGTTGATCCAACGTGTGAGACAATTTAGGAAAAAGTTGTCCCCTATCCTCAATAGACCAGTCCTCCATAAAGTCAAAAGCCCATTTAACAAGACAACCGACCACCCCATTCCTAGCGAGTCTTGGCGAGTCTTTCAAGAAGTGATGGTTCGATTAGCTTTGTACCCTACATATATCTATGTATTGCTTCAGGCCTTACATGTCTTATGTGCATACTTCATGCCTTGCGTGCATTTATATGTCATCATGCCTTATGAATGATTCATGCCTTGAGTGTATTCTTGTGGATGACTCACATATATTTCCATATATGATTTATATGTGTGTTTATGTATGTATTTCATGCTTTTTATGATCTATGACTTAGTGAATTCATGTGTGAACTTCATATGAATTCAGGTGTATACTCCATAGTTTATGTACTGCATGCATTTCACATGTATTTTGCATGCCTTAATCACATTCGCTTATATTACACATATGTTGCACGCCTCGTGTGTATTCATGTGTATACTCCATGCTCTACATAGATGTTTCTTGCCTTATATACTCTAGATTCACGCCTCACGCCTTATGTGTATCTGTATGTACGATTCATGTCTTATATATTAATGTGTATTACATGTATTTAGGGTTTCATGCCTCATGACCTTACATGTATTGTGTGTGTACTTCATGTATGCTTCGTGTCTTGTGTTACATTAGGAGATGATTCAGTTTGACAAAAAATTGTCAATTGCTCGAGGACAAGCAATTTCGAGAAGGGCAGACTGTCATGTCCCCTCCTTGATTGTTATATCTATCCTAAATGAAGCAATTATTATTAGTAATTAATACAATAAATGATTATTTGAAATTTATTTATTTATTAAATATTATTATTTAATTAATATTTATTACTAATAATATTCTTGAAATATTCAAATAAAAATAAATTACTATTATATTTTAAACAATTCATATATTATAAATTATAAATATAATTTACATATAATGAAGACAGTGATTTTGGTTATCAGCAATATTGCCGCCTTCATACCATTAATATATACGCAGCAATATATATTAAAGAAAACATAAGTGCCAATGAATCTATATCTAAAAATTTATTAACGATAGATTTGAATGTAAATTGTTTTAGAGTAAGAGTTCACAATTTCACAATCAAATGATATGCTTTAATCGCTTATCCCTGAAGTCAGCCATAGTCTAACGGATCGATGTTCTTCCCCATGGTACGACCAGCAATCACACATCATTATTGTCAGTTAATAAAGTCCAATAAGGAGCGGTTGAGATAGGAATATCATTGGAGATTAATCATTGGTTAGTTAATAAAAAAAGTTACAAATGAATCACCAAGAGACACCCGATTCATGAAGAGGCACTCACCTCTCTAATGGGTCATAAACTTAGGGGAAAGACACATCCGTCCAGCCCGATAAAAAGTCAACCAGATCAGATTGGACATGGATAATAAATTAAGTATACAGAAGTTTGAACATATATTGTGGTTTTGTACGAGTTCCTTAAACAGAGCATAGTGAATATTATTTATATCTGCTCGATGCTGACTAATAGTATGTTTTGTTACCACCCTCAGACGACTAGACAGACAGACAGTCAACAAATGGGTTGAGGGATATTTACATAACTATGGGTGCGTTGGTTAGATTTGGGCGAGTATTGTTATAATACTACGTACCACATGTCTATTGGTATGACTCCCATCTGAGCGTTGTATGGATATGCTCAATTATTTGTGGACTTGGCGCTTGGTGATAGCAAAGCGCCTAGAGATCGGGATTGGCTTCAGGACAGTTAGGATATCCTTAAGGCACTTAAGGATAACATTCAGCATGCCCAGAATCAGTAGAAGATGTATGCAGATCGACATAGGATTGAGAGGGCATTTGAGGTTGGAGACATGGTCTTCTTGCGCTTATAGCCCTACAGACTGAGTACACTCAAGAGGAGTGGGACAGAAAAACTCAAGCCTCGGTTTTATGGTCCTTACAGAGTATTGAGGAGAAATGGAGAGGTAGTGTATGAGCTTCAGTTGCCTTCTGAGAGTAAGATACATAATGTCTTTCATGTATCTTGCATGAAAAAGCCTTTGGGACATCATGTTGTTTCTTCACCTGAGTTGCCTCCATTGGATGAGGAAGTTCGATTCATCTTGATTCCTGCTGAGATTTTGGACACGAGGGAGAGGAGGTTGAGGAGCAAAGTGATCAGAGAATATTTGGTTCGTTTGAAGGACTTGCCTATAGAGAATGCCACGTGGGAAGGAAAGATGATACTCCAACATCCAACTTTGCAATTGCTTAAGGGCAAGCAATCCCAGGAAGGGAGGACCGTAATGTCCCCTCTTTCCCAGGTGATCACTCAGATGATGAGATTTACCTATTATCCATCTCACGTGTATTTCAGCATGCCTGGAATTATTTCTAAGGATGAAATCCCTTAGGAAACTGTGAATTGGACGCAACCCCCGATTTGTTCTTGAGGAAATCCTTGCTAGGTTTCCATTGGTGCAATATCAGATCAGTTACAGCTTAATCTTCTACGGGATTTACACAGATATTGGACACCTAGGGTTAGGAGGAAGATTTAGTGGAATTCTTGAATTTATTCGTGGATGATCAGATCTGGGCGATCTGATTGCTGTGTAGAAACTGGCACTATTTTTATGTTTTCCTTGCCTAGGGCTTGTTAAATATAGACCAGATTTGTTCATCCTTGTGGAACACCACCTGGGGAATGGATTTGGGCATTACTGAAGCAATTTTGGCAAGGATTCAATAAGGATCGGTTTACAGATTGATGATTTATAATACAAGTCTGAATATTGGTGAAATCAACCTAGGTTTAGTAATGAAATTTACTATAATTATCAGTGCCAACATTTGGAGTATTTGAAGTCAGTTGGATAGAGTTCAGTAAGTTGTGGTGGCAGATCGAACTCAACAGCAGCGATGCTATTCAGTGAGCATATTCATCTTCAATAAATGTCCCAGCTGTAGCAGTATCACAGCCCATAAATAGGGTACTCTGGCATTTGCAATAAGCGATCAATATTGTCTTTATTTTCAGAAATTTGTACCAGCCTGGACGATGTCTTCTCTTGTTAATTTGTTTAATTCAATCAATAAAATAACCCCCATGGATTTGCGCTGGATTCCTGGTATGAGATTCTTGTTCACTGATGTTTTCAAAATCTGTAATTCAAAACTGTATGTTACTGTTATAAAATTGTCAGATCTGAACTTTCCATATCAGTTACCTATTTCTTGTTTATTTGGGTTCAATATGTTATTCCATTGCATTCGATTTATGATAAAACATTCCACCATCAATTGGCATTGAAATCTCAAGCAAACCTTGCAAACAAACTCAGTCAGCAAACAAAATAAATCAGAAAAAATTGGATCAGAATTGACTGGGGATCTTTCATCCTGTAAAGCTCAATTGACCACAATATACTGTTTTGTAGCTCCCACAAATATCTATTTTACAAATGTGACACAACCCCACTTCAGTACCCTTGACTTTTTTTATCTTTGTCTAGGGATGTCACAAATTCGAGAAGAGGTTTTTTGGGATTAAAGGGGTTTTTTGTATTAAATTTTAAAACTTTAAAAGGCACTCGAATGCAGTTTGTGGCTGTCTCCTTTCACCAGTAGCACTCTCACGCTCTAATGAACCCCCATGTGAGCTCAAAACTCCCACATTGATTTTCATTTCTTTCTTCCATCTCATCATGGTCACTACTCTCACCATTGCTGCTCATGTTGCTTTGTTTTTTGAAACAATATGCAAGTGGAAACTAAAAATAAAAAATCTTATATTTCTTCTTTTAAACTTTAAAAAAAAATTGGTAAAAAATGGAGGAATCGCTTACCTCTTTCACTTGTTTTATTATCTCACTCCTCTTCTTTTATTACCTCACTCCTCGTTGCTCACCAATGCTAGTTTTTCCAACCACATCTTCAAATCCTACTCAAAATAGTAAAACCTTCATTTGGCATATAGAAATGAGTTGAAATGAGATAGGGAGCCCTTTTTGTTATTTTAGAGCTACAAGTGGTGTGGGGGCCCACAAAAATAAATAACAAATCACTTTTTTAATATTTGGACTTTTTTTAATTGAAAATGTGTTAACAATGTAGGGGGCAATCCGTCATCTTGGGGGATGAGGAACATCTCATCCCCTACCCATCCCCACATCCCTAGGATGTTTAGGGCAAGACAAGGATGGTTAGGAGATGTCCCTGATCTATCCCCGTGTTCAGAAAAACATAGAGGATACATCCCTAGGAAACATGGGGGAGAGGACCCAGTAGTTGAATGCATTCCAATTGTTGTAATAAAAGTTGATTTAATACCCGTAAATGTTGATTTAATGTCCAATTTTTTGACAACATTGCACCAATAGTTGTGACTTTAAAGTTGTTATTGCTGATGATGACTGCCCAGAATTGAATGAAATTTACCCTTAGTTGTAAAAAGCAACTAATCATGTGATGCCACATCAGTTGCACAAGTATGGGGCCCCTTTTACACGACTATTGGTCTCACCAATTTTTTGGGCTATTTGGACACCTTGGCAAAAAGCATGCTGATGTGGCATCATATTTGATGATGTGGCCCTGAAACCTTAATTATAAGCAAGAGACTTGCCAAGTAAGCTGCTGTAAAAAATTGGGAGTGATTTGAAATTTTCACATAGGATTGAGAAGTGCAAAGTTAGGGTACACAATTATTGGGCCCTCTCCCCTAGAATACTTATCGTAACATGTAAGTTTGAAAAGTAGTATTTAAATTTTTTATGTTGCTTTTGTTTACTATATAGTATTATTTGATCTTTTGAACTTGATCTCTGCTTTCAGGCTATAAATGTATAAATTTTTAAATTTTATATATTTTGGATCAATAAGCACTGCAACCAAACCAGCTACTTATTTTTATCATAGCTTTCACTAAAGTAAGGCATCATACCAGTTTATTCAGTTAGCTTGAACCATTATTTTTTAGAGAAACGACTTTATAAAAATATTCATCATGCATAAATTGTACGTTTGAATGGTTAAAAGTTTAAAACTTGAATTAGTTGTGGGGTAAACATGTCATGTAAAATAAACATCTCAGTGGGAACTCAGGGTACCAAAGGATTCAATTTAAATTTTCAATCTTAACCCTGTTGATGGTTGTTGTTGCCAACACTAGCTGATTCTTTGAACCTGTCGGATTTGTCCAATTGTATACAGTTTTTCTAATTGCTGCAGAAATATTACCGATTTTTTTTACCTTCTTTATGGATCCAATTTTTCAAATCCAGTAGCTATGGTTTAACTTTAAACAATAGTGGCAGAAGCCAGGACAAACATGCTATTAACCACGGTCTAGCTCTAGGACCATGCTTATTTGAACCGCCATTCTGTCATAATAAACAAAAAGCTTCTAGAAAAAATAGTAAAAACCTGCAAATTATTTAGTTACCTACAAGCATAGTTTTAAAAATCGCCGACTCGCCACGGACTCGCGAGTCCTTTGGCGCCGCGAGTCGACTCGCCTAGGACGCGAGTCCCTGCAAAAGACTCGCGAGGCGAGTCCAGGCGAGTCCCTGCGAAAGACTCTCGCGAGGCAAGTCCAGGCGAGTCCCTGCGAAAGACTCGCGAGTCTTTCGCAAAGACTCGCGCGAGTCTTTTGCTCGGACTCGCGAGTCTTTCGCAGGGACTCGCGGGCCCAAAAAAACACGCTCGTAAAGGGTAAAAAAAGAGTTTTTTTTTAATTTCTCACTTCATTTTGGTTTTTCTTTTTCTATAGCAGGTTAGAAGGGTTTGGAGGAGTAGAGGGAAGAAGGAAAAATCAGCAAGAGAGATCTAGGTAAGGATTTTTTCTCTTTCTTTTTTTTTTTCATTTGAATCATTTCATTGTTTTGAAACTGAAAAAAATCTTGAAAAACAAGGGGATATGCTGCCAAATTTTTTTCTATTTTCTTTTCTAAGTTATTTCCTCTTTTTTTTTTCTTGTTTTTGAATGCTATTTTTCCCAAATGATTCATTGTCATTTTTTTTGTTGATTTTCCATAAAACCCTACTGATTTTTTTTTTTCATGTTAAATCAGCAATGGCAAGTTCAATTCCAAGGGCAACCCCAAGGTCATGAAGACAAAGAGATAAAGCTTGGAAATATGGGATTGCAGAAAGCAAAAAGGGGGAGGTCACTTGCACCGAATGCACAAAATGGATGACTGGTGGAATCAATAGATTAAAATACCACCTTGCACAAATACCTGGATATGGTGTGGAGGCATGCCCCAAATCAACTCCTGAAATTATTAGAGAGATGAAGGCCATTCTTGCTGAGAATGATATGCATAAGGAAGAAAGGCAAAAAACAAGAGAAGCCATGGCAGCTGCAATGAATCCCACATTGTCCACTTCGGGTCCCATTGGTCACAGTCGAGGTCGTCAATCACTTTCATCTTTTAGTGACAATGAGGGTGAGGCTAGTGGCACTCCTGTTAGATCAGACCCTAATTTTTTTGTACCACGCAATGTTCCAGGTGCACAACCTTCACTTGAAGGTACAGGATGGAATAGAGAGAAGCATGAACAAGCACGGATAGCAGCTTCAAACTTTTGGTTTTACAATAATCTATCTTTCAATGCAGCAAACAATGTGTATTGGGAAAGTTTTGTTAATGCATGTACAGTGGCGGGTAAGGGGTTTAAGGCCCCAACAGGTCATGACTTCAGTGGGCCATTGCTAGAGAAAGCTGTGCAAAATACACAAGGTGTGGTTGATGATCAGAAAAGGTATTGGAAGAGAAAAGGATGCAGCATTTTATCTGATGGATGGACAGATGGACGGAATAGGACTCTTCTCAACTTCTTGGTGGCTTCAAATGGTGCAATGGTATTCATAAAGTCTGTTGATGCCTCAAATGAAATAAAAAATGCAGAGACTTTGTGTAATCTGTTGGATGGTGTGGTTCGGGAAGTTGGAGTTGAGAATGTTGTCCAAATTATCACAGACAACGCAACTGCATATGTATCTGCAGGTAGAATGCTTATGGAGAGGCATCCTTCGATTACATGGAGTCCTTGTGCTGCACATTGCTTGGACTTGGTGCTAGAGGACATTGGGAAGATTGGATGGGTGAAGAAGGTGGTTGAAGATGCAAAAAGTGTCACCAAATTCATCTACAACCATACTTGGGTGCTTGCTTTGATGAGAAAACACACAAATGGCAAGGACATTGTACGACCTGGAGTGACACGATTTGCTAGCCACTTCATCACTTTGCAGAGCATTCTTAGTGCCATTCCTCATCTTAAGCAGATGTTTGTGTCAGATGCTTGGTTGGAGTCTTCATACTCCAAAAGACCTGAAGCAGAGAAGATTGTGAGAATTGTTTTTGATGAAGGGTTCAATAAAAGTGGAGAGGAGTTGACTGCGGTAAGTAACAAACACAAAAGTAAAGTTTATACAATCTTGTCTATTTGCTGATTTTATTTTTTAGGGGTTGATTTTGTACTAATTTAAAATTTGTTTTAATTTTTTTAGGTGACAGAACCTTTGATAAGGGTTCTTCGTATGGTGGATGGAGAGGGCATGCCAATGGGTTTCATTTATGAAGCCATGGATAGGGCCAAAGAGGCCATTTCACATTACTATCGTGGAAATACAAGAAAATGTGAAATCCTTTGGCGCATCATTGATCGTAGGTGGACAAACCAACTCCACCAACCGATACATGCCTTCGCCTACTTTTTGAACCCGAAATTCTACTTCTCTGATTCATTTAGGGCTGATGAGGAGGTCATGGCAGGTGTTATTACATGCATTGATAAGATGACACCTAATCCTGAGTTGAGAGACAAGGTTCTTGATGAGTTGGAGGTGAGATTTGACATTTGCAATTGCTCTATCTTTATTTATGAATTCGGAAATGTTCATTATTGAATTTGAGTTTGACACTTTGACTATCTAGTATCTATTTCTGAATTTGGAAATGTTCATTGTTCAAGATCTACAAAAGTGCAAAGGGGAGACTCTTCTCATCACAACTAGCAATTGATAGGAGAGGAAAACAACAACCAGGTAAAAAATTTAGTAACTTAGTTCAATAGTGCAAGAAAAAACCTACAAACTTGATTGTTACATTTTTTTCTCAATTCTAATATTTCTAAATGTTTTTTGTAGATTTATGGTGGGAGAATTATGGTGCCGGCACGCCTAATCTTCAAAAGATAGCTATCCGTGTTTTGTCTCAGCCATGCAGTGCTTCTAGGTGTGAACGAAATTGGAGTGTCTTTGAGAGCATTCACACAAAGAAGAGAAATAGATTGTCACAAAAGCGGCTCAATGATCTAGTATTTGTTCGGTACAACCTTCGCCTTCGAGTTAGACAGGTGGAGGGTGTTTCACATGAGGCCATTGACTTGGATGAAATTGATCCATATAGTGATTGGACCATGAATGAACAAAATGATGGTGATGATGTCCTCCTTACCGAAGAAGAAATTGCAGAAATAGAGAGAGGAGCAGCACAAGATGCAAAAGGAGCAAGATTGGACGAAGATGAGGATGAAGATGAGGACAAAGATGAGGATGATGATGAGGACTTTGACTTTGAAAAAGAATCATTTCACCATTTAGATACCACAACACCCACTGCTACTACTTCTAGCTCAAGGCCTGAAAAATTGAGCTGTATTAGGAAAAATACAAAGAGGAAGATGTAGTCTTCTCTTTGGTTTGTTCATTCACATTGTTGTTTTTCACATTTGGAGTTGGACTTGGACATATCATTATATGTAATTTTGTGAACATTTATATACTTATGCTGCCATTATACATTTTAGAGTTGAAAGTTGAAACTTGAATATGCTGCCATGAATGATGAAATTTCAAATATTGCGTGTTTGTAGATCATATGACATGTGTAATGTTTCAATTATGGCACTTATGTTCTCTAAATGCATTAATTTCTTTATGTTTTTTTTGTAAAACTACGGTTTTTTTTTTTGCCGAGTCTTTCGCGAGTCTTTCACGAGTCCGAGTCCGAGTCCAAAATTTTGGTTTGCCGAGTTCGAGATTTTCAACTATGCCTACAAGTAACTCATGGATTATAGAATAGCCCATGGTTTTTTCTTGCTTTCGTCAAAAAACACCCCTTCTTGGTTATATATTTTGGTCTTTCCATTTACCCTTCATTTTTACTATTTTTCACAGTATACGAGAACAAAGGGAATTTGCAAATCAATGTTTCTGAACCTCTAAAAACAATGATTAAACACAAAAGTTGAAAGCCTACCAATTCTAACCAACTTTTAACCCAAGGCTTAAACTATTTATTTTAGTTTAAGGTTAAAGATAAATAATTTTTTTAAGTAACTTGATTCTCCTCTTACGCAATACTAAATAACAAAAAGCATTTTTCTCTTCTATTTCAGCATTTATTAGTTCCCTAGTTTTTTCTTGAGCTGTTCCTATTTTAAAGTAGAGAAATTGAATTCTATTTACACTTCAATCTGCTATGTCAATGCCATCTAAAGGGAATGCATCATGAATGGCCTAAGGATGAAAAACTCAAATTTCATGTTCAATATCCACATGCTGTCGAGCCACAATAAGCAATTTTTGTGACAGATTACTTATATTTGTCTGTGATGTATTCAATTTTACATTTGTAGGAATATCCTATAGCATTTTTTTATAACTTCAGTATCCATTATTGAAAATCAATATTAATCGTTTGTGTGTCAGATGAAAATAGTTGCAACAAACATGGAGACAGACAGCAGATAATTTCTATAAAAAACAGAGTCAAAGAACAAAATACCAGCATCGATGCTGAGTAAGATTCTTTCGCCTTTGTGCTTCTTCCTTTGCGGAGTTTAATCCTCACCTTACCCACATGAAAAATGTTGATTGACTCTGTTGAAACATCTTCTCCATTTATCTGAAGAGTGATTACCTGAAAGACAATTAAAAACAGAGTTATTGATAGAAAACATCCAATAGAGATAAGTCTTTACCAAAAATTCTGACAAATAAAATTTGGGGAAGTTCAAAAAATATGTTTGTGCAAAAATTTTGCAAGTAGAATAGACAGGTGGCGCAGATTAATTCATTTCATTCCCAGGGACTTATATATATGATCCCTCTCCGATACAGAATGAAGGCAATATGGGATGGTGATTTGAAATAAAATAATGTATTTCATTTACTTTAGGAACTTTGATGAATATATGGTTTGCCCGTGGATAGGTTTTTAAAGCACAACTCAACTAAAATAGGATTACATCAACAAATAATTATTCCACCTTAATTTGTTGAATTCATGATAGAAGAATCACAGAAAAAAATGAGGACAAGTAGGCCAACAACATACATATTAGAAAGCATATGAAAAATCAGGGCAAACTGATATTTGCTTGCTAGTTGAATATACATGTTTAGAGGCAGAAAACCCTAAAAGAAAAGCAGACACACTGCTATACTTGATCCTAAAATAAACTTAGCAAATGAAACAAAGTAGAAGAGGATTGCTAACTACTATAAGAACGGATAATACAATGTCGACAAACTCAGGTAGGCCAAAGTTGACCTAGGCTACATTCAGGAACATCTGCATAAAAGGCCATCCAAGTCATCATCACCATGCCCATTTCACATAGAACCAATCGTGATACAAAGGTTACTTTCTGGGATAAACCCATCTATCATAAATCCCATCAATGCATAAAACTCTGTGACCCAAAGATCAAGCCCACCACGCACCAAGGTAAAAGAGAAATATAACATTAGTTTAGCCTTGTAAACTATAATAGGTGAAAATAATCAGTTATTGTCTTTTTAAGGCAAAGGTTTGAAATTGAGCCAAGAAGATAACGGCACTAATATAGATCCAACCCAAAGAAACGGGACTCGAGACTCAAACCCGACTAGGCAAGGCCTACTCGACTCGGGACTCGGAGTCGAAACTCAGCACAGACTCAGCTAGACTCGGCAAAGTGAAAAACTCAAGAAATTTAGAGATTTTTCAGGATTTAAAACTTTTTTCATGCACCCTTTATTAAATACACCTTAAAGACACAATAACATCACCAAATAGAAGCTAATTTGACTACATACACAAGTATACATCAATCACATAAGCATAAACGCAAATTGTAGCTGAAGGAAATAACAAACATAGATATATAAATATTGTCAAATGTATACAATATTACAAAACTCATGGAATAAAAAATCCATGTCATATACGATCAAATGAGATGCAAACTCTTCCTTTTCAACTCTTGATGCACCAAATGAAAGTATATGTTGTTATATGGAGCCTAATCAAACTCGAAAATTAAAATTTCCCTACTTTTATCGACGCAGTTTCCCCCCTACTTTTATTATTTGATAAAGGCGTCAGGGGTTATTTTTCTACTGTTTCTCCTCAAAACTCACTTTTCTCGTCCTATTTTGCCAAATGAATGAAATGAAGTTCATTTTTAGGGTAAAGCAAAATATAAACAAAAATAAATAAATTACAAACATTTTAATACATGTTTTTTTTTGTCTTTAAGTTGCCTTACGCCGGCCGACTTGGCGAGTCCTAACTCCCAAACTCAGCGATTTTAGGCGAGTTTGGAAGATGGCGATTTTTGGCTATTTTTGGCGATTTTTGGGGCCAAACTCGTCTGAGTCCGAGTCTGAGCCCAATAAACTCGGCGACCCTCACTCGACTCGGGAATCACCCAAAATCGGCGATTTTGGGCGATTCCTGTTTCTCTGATCCAACCTTATAAAAAAGATTTGTTGCCAGTTTGATGTACATAATGGCCACAAGGCCTAATATTATGTATGGAGTATGTCTAATTTCAAGGTTCATGGAATCACCAAAGAATTCTCACTAACAGGTTGGAAGAAGAATATCAATGATTGCACTAGAAATCATCGTATTTCATACTCCACATCTAATAAAGTAAAGCTAATTAGTAACATGGGCAGTGATTAGGCAAAGAGCATTGAAGATCAAAAGAGTATATCATGGGATTCAAAAAAAAACAACCTATTGTAACTCTTTCTACAATAGTGGCAAAATATGTGGCAGCTGCACAAGTAGCATGTCAAGCATTATGAATGAGAAGATTGCTATTAGATTTGACTCGAGAACAAGGAGGAGCAGTAAAATATTTTGTGAAAATAATTCAACAACAGTTTTTTTTAAATCGTGTTTTTCATAAAAGAACTAAGCATATTGATACAAGATATCGGTTCATCAAAGTACTAGTCGATAATGATGAGATATACTTAGGTTCATGCAGGTCAATAGATCAATTCACAAGCATATTTAGAAAGACTTATCAAAAGATACTTTTCAAAAAAAGAAGAAGAAATCTCAAAGTAATCATTTTGAAATCAAAAAACATAGCAATGTTTGGGTCAAAATTAAGAGAGGGTGTTAAATATATAATCTTGCCCTGAAGTTGTCTATTGTACAAATGTATTAGTGATGGTTAATTATAAGTCATGTCAAGTAAGGTTAGAGACTTGGAGTACATGTCAACTTAAGACTTGGAGCAAGAGTCAAGAGTACAAGTTATATCATGTACTATAGGACATGTCAAGTCAAGCTAGAGACATGCAATGCAAGTCACAACAAGTCATGTCATACAATACAAGTCAAGTCAAAGACTTGGAGTGCACGTCAAGGTTTAAAACTTAAAGTTCAAGTTATATATATTGCACATATTATATATGCATCATTACAACACAATAGAAGAAGAAAAAGGATAGAGACAGCCTTTATGTTGCAGCATTTCCATCAATAAAAAACCTTTGTTCTGTGTATATTTTCCTTTGTGTGTGCTCTTTACTATCTTTAAACAGTGACATTTCAGTTTTTGTCATTGTTCCACACACTCTAACAGGTCTCTACTTATTCCATCAAAATGTCTCACTATTGACTGTCAATCTAAGCTAAGTGTTGACATTATTTTAGGAAATTAGTTGAGAACTTCTCATTTACCCACCGTCTCAATTCGACCCACCTTGATTTCTTTGCTAATATGGCTTTGAGAAGAGGCTCAAGACACAATACCTAGCATGCCATCATGTTCCCTTCTCTAGTGTAAAATTAATAAAGACCCTTAGCCTATTTCCTTAATTTTTCACATAGGCTAATGAGGTGATAAAAGGGATATAATTAAGTAATTAAAATAAAGTTGTTGAAAATAACTATGTTATATTTTTTTTCAAATGTGATTTGTATTTAATGATCTAAAAAGGTAGTTATAACTGAGTTTAAAAAGTGGCTAAGCCCAAGGTCCTAAAGTGAGTATTTAAAATGACACTTTTGTATTTAATAACTTTGAGCAAAAAAAATAAAATAAAAGAAAATAAGTTATATCATTTTTCCTAAGTTGCCACTTTTATATATATAACTGGGTTCTCGAACCCAAATCCGAACTGGCAACTTACGAAAAATTATATAACTTATTTTCTTTTATTTAATTTTTTTTGCTCAAAGTTATTAAATATAAAAGTGTCATTTTAAATACTCACTTTAGGACCTTGGGCTTAGCCACTTTTTAAACTCAGTTATAACAACCTTTTTAGATCATACTTATACATATAATTAATGATTTTCTGATTTTATAGTTCTTGTTCACTGTAATACACATGATTGGATTTAAAGTCATCCGTTAAAGGCATCAATTCGGCTAGGTGATTCTAATTGAGTGTGAATTTACATGACAAAGAATTGTAAGAAACAAATTGATTGCATTTATTTTTCCGATGGCTTCAAATGCACAAACCGGACCCCACACCCAAAGCGCACCCAGACCCGAGCCGAACCTGGACCGATATCTGAGCTCCGAGTAGCGAACCCGTTAACTTGGTATTTTTCCTCCAAAAAGTTATATGAGGAGCTTGAAAAAAAAGTCTTCTTGCTCATTTTATGAATTCCATCTCCAAAGAATGAGTGTGGCTTCTTCTATTCTCTAAGGATGAAAACACTTTGGCTAGATGCCTTCAAGGATGAAAACCCTCCTAGCCATATGAGTAATTTCATCTAGAGATCACTGAAGTGTTGAATGCTTTTAGTTTCAAAGATCTCTCTTCTGAAGTTTACAATGCTAATCAGATATAGTTCATTTCCACATTTGTTTGAAGGTGATATAGATTTGTTGCATATTTTTTATTATATTGATGATATTAATATCTTCAGCGGACCATACCAATTTTGAGATGAAAAGGCAGCATTAACAAAGTCTTTGTACCAGTTCATACTTCCCTAGCCTAGTTACAAACTTGCAGGAGTTCTAAGTAATTTATTGCAGGCCATACAAGAATTTGAGGTACTGATTTTATACTATAATATGTTTTAAAAGCCTCACCGTACCAAATGTCCGCTAGTCGTGCAGTATCTATGCTCCATAGTGCCCCCTTAGGAATCCATACTATTCCTTATGACACTTGTGCAATCTGATTACGAGCAGCACATAATGTTTGATTAAGAATTACCGACTTCAAATGCTGGTCGCACCAGTTCCTAGCAGGCTGCTCCACTTTTTACCAGGTCGACCTCTTAGATATTAGGCAGTACAAATCATGAAAGAGTCATACAAATTCGCTTGTAGCAATTTTAATTTCAATTTACAGTTTGGGTTTCAGTTTTCAACATTTTCTCCGTACTTCCAGGAGATTGTATCACAACCTTATTCCTTGTTTCACATCAGCATTCAGAGGTATCAATTTACTTACAGGTTTCAAATCAATGGTTTTCAATTAATTGGTTATTTTCAAAATAACAATTTGAACTTTAGCTTTCTTGCATAAATTCCAAATTGTAATAAACTGGCTGGTTTATCACCAATTAGAAATAGCATTGATACTGCAGTAAGATCCTAGACAGCTCACCACTGGATTCATATTATTAATGTAAAAATTTACAAGACAGTTCACCACGGGCTCCCTTTTTATTTGTATATCATTATCAGCAAATTGGGTGTCAATTCATAATCAAATGACAAACTGTCATTAGGATAAGCGCTACGGGCGTCTCATTGCATCTAAATCCTTTGATCTCACTGAGGAAGTGAATACGGAGAAGGCTAATGCATGCACAAATATTCATTGAAATTACAAGTCAGCCTTGAATTGCATTATTAATGTGATTTTAAGATCACAAGGATTAGTCCCATAAAGAAACCATGGATTAATTATTAAGTAATGATGAATGGATAAATTGCATACCCAAACCCAGTAAGATACAAGGGAATAGGGTCATGGGATAGCAAGAACTAGGCCTCTGTTAGGTAGGCAACCCACTGTGGATGACCGAAAATCTGCCACAAGTTGGGCCAAGGGGTAGTGTACCGCCCTTGGGCCTGATAAGCGCTACGAGCATCCTCTTGCACCTACTTCTCCTTGGTCTCACTAGGGAATGATTATGGAATTATCTCATTGATAAAAGTATAATCTTAAAGAAATTGACTAATAATAGATGTATACTTCACATTCACCACTAGTGTGGGAGAGAGATAGAGCAATGAGGTCAGCAGAAACTAGGCCTCTGTCAGGTAGGCAACCCGCTGTGGATGACTGAAAGTCTGCCATCAGTTGGGCCAAGGGGAGTGTACCGCTCTTGGGCCTGATAAGCGTTGCGGGCGTCTCGTTGTGTCTAAATCTTTTTTCTTTCATTAATGGCGAATAGGGAGTTAAGCATAGTCTTAATACTTGAGGCAAGTATCAAAACATTGTGCTATCTATCCTCTTTGTCGATATGGCTAATCAGGCTCATTATAGTTACTCCATTTGAAATTCTTAAATACTCTACCTGAGATCACAAACTAGATTGAGTGTTTATGTTTTTGGCATCAAGCTGGTGTTGATTTGTGTTTCTACTCATATCTAGAAAGAAATTTCACAATGTGTGTATTCACATGTATACTCCGTGTTTACATATATGTATGCTTCGTGTTTTCCATGTGTATGCTCTGTGCCTTCCACGTGTACGCTTCGTGTTTCCCATGTATATGCTCTGTGTTGTTTAACTCTTGTTGGTAGATGACTTAGTTGAGGAAATTAAAATAAACATTTGCTTGAGGACAAGCAAATTCGGGAAGGGCGGACTGTCATAACCCTTCTTTGGACATTGGATTATTGTGATTAAATAAATACGATAATTAAAACATTTATTAATTAACATTTAATAATATTGAAAAATCGTCTCATTTATGAGACTTCGTGAATTTCCTCTAAAGTGAGAGGGTTGTCATAACCCCACATCCTAGTGATGTAATTAATAATAGATTTTGTGATTCTTCATCATAATAATAAAATATCATTTATTATGTAATTAATTATTGATGTTAATAGTAATATTAATCATTCAATAATATTAATCATATCAAAATTAAATATTATTTTAATAAAATATCATACCCAAGAATGTCCAAGATTATTAAAAGAATAACGGATTAGGGAATTAGAAGCAGTGTGATAATACGACAAGGTGGAAGTCAAGGAACGAATGTGAAGGACACCTAAAAGTGGGTGGAGTATTCATAGGAGTTAATTATGTAGAGCAAAGTTTAGAGGAAATCCCTATTATCAAAGAGACCCAGTTTGATGTTCTATAAGATATCAATATTTAGCAAGTCGATTGGCTATAGAGGAAAGCCATATTTCCGAAGACAAGTGTATTCCGTTACAGATTCTTATTCATTGCTATCATAAGATGACGGAAAGAGTATCGATGCCTCATGGATCCGATTGTGTATATTATCAAGAAGCATATTGCTGGATAAGAAAGATTCAGTTAGAGCGCATGATCAAACAAATATTGATTATTATCAGCAACTAACCATTCCATTGGTTCGTTAGTCAAACAATGACTATAATAATCATAGAGCAACTTCAATCAGAAAATGATTAATTAATCCTTAACAATGACCAATGATTAATAATGGCATCCATAAAAAATGATCATGTAAAGGTGCGATTAGAGGTTAAGTTCATTCGAGGAAGAGACAAAACCCATCGATCCCATGAGATATTTAATGAGGATCAGATACTCACTTCGAGGGAGGGGATATTTTTATTTCTTATTTCATCCTTTGTGGATTCGCTCTTATGGAGCGAACAGCCCTTGGCTTTAGAACACATATTTACCAGCGATACATATCAGACACACCAACTTTGGAATTTCTATAATTCACAAGATAAATAAGGCCAGCATCTATATCTAGAGATCATATAGAATTGCTACATAAACACATATATCAGGCAAGCATATATATATAGATCGAAGATCTTATTAGACCAATACAAAGTTAATTGCATGTCGATAGAGCCAAATCAAGCATAGAAATTATCTTATTGCTATAAGCTATAATTAAGGAGATCACTGCATACTTCAGGAGTCCAATCAGAAACAGAAAATCTAAATCATCGCTATAAGCGATTCAGAAGAGAACATACAGCATATTAATATCGATGTATGAAAAAAAGGGATTAGGAGGTCATGGACAGCAAACACCCTTGTTCTCAGTGGTATGCACGAGGAGGGCTTAATACGTATGCCTAACATATGAAGTCTAATAATCTTTGAATGCAGAATTTAATAGTAATGTTAATATAGACTGCTTAATTTCTTATATAGTGGCAGACCAGATCTGATGAATGTCAGATCTGTCTGCCCTTACACCCCACTAAATATAATTATTGGTTTTTAGGCATTGATCAGGGGAAGGAAACAAGAAGCATCTAGTAACATTTTTTAATATATACGTTGTATGTAGAATTTAATTGTAATATTAACAAAGACTGCAGTTGGTATAATAGTAATACTTAAATCTATGACAGTGGCAGACCAGATCTGCTTTACGTCAGATCTGTCTGCCCTTTACTACCCATTAAATATATTAATAACTAATACCAATAAGGTATAATATTATTTAATTAATTAATTTATCTATGTGTATATAATCAAGACAGTATATATTATAAGGTTGTAAACACCTGCATTTATATATATACATAGTGTCTTAATCAGACAAATGGTAATATTAGATTGTGATCAGTAAGAGTTCATAAAACAATAAACGGAAGGAGAATATGTTTATCTTTGTTACTACTGCTAGTGTTTAAGAAGTTGGGAAAGGAGATGTTTCCATGTAGGGGACATTACGATTGGTTTGACACTTGCATTAAGAGTTATGATAGATGAACAATTTATTTGTTAATAGTTAATTGATTGAGTAGTGGAATATCACTGTTTGGGTTCATGTTAAGGTGGAAATGTCATCTAATATATTTAGCTTGAGTCATAAGTATATTGAAATAGATTATTTATGGTTTAAACATGTCTAAGCCTAGTAGGGGACATTACATAACTTAAATTATAAGATGCAGTGGCTGATTGCCGGGTGACTTGAAAGAACTCTTAGTAAGATTGGAAACAGTTTTTCCTCACATCAAACTTATCTCTACCTAATTTTATTCTGTTTTATCATTTTCATTTTCTGTCCCATAGGCTATCCTTCGCCACTTGGACGTTTCTAATTCATTTCTTTCTTTCTTTCTTTCAAAAGAACTTTCCATTTGCTCCTTTTGTAATTTTTTAGTTTACTTTTGAACCCACATTTGTTTTCGTAGATTTGGGGGAAAATGTTCACGCATAAGCATGTAGCTTTTATTAATCTTGATGAAAGAGACTATAACATAAAAGCACAGAGAATAGTAGAAAGATAATACTCACATTGAACTCTGCACCAGCTTTTCTTACAAGGGCTTCTACATAATTTCCTAAACCGGGAGCTGCAAAATATTTGTTGCAAGAAAAAATGCATTAATCTACAATCAGAAAAATACCCAACTTTTTTTTTTAATAATAAAGATGAAAAAATATAACATTAACAAATCATGAGAAAACAGTTATCAGGAGACATGGATGTGCTCAGATGAATGTACAGTGAAGGCAACACCATTTTCAGAATCATAGTAAACAAATTTGTGGCTACAGTATACATCTCAGAAGCAAGAACTTAAAAAACTATAAAATTGAAATGATCTGTAATTAGTAGTAAACGATTTGACGAAAATGAGGTCATTGGTAGCTATCATCAGCTGTGTGATAAACTTCCCTTGTAAATCTATGCAACACTACCTGTGTTTATTCTTATTTGAGCTGCATTTTCATCAAATCCCGATATGTTATGGACACAGTGAAGGCAACACCATTTTCAGAATCATAGTAAACAGATTTGTGGTTACAAGATACATTTTGCAAACAAGAACTTAAAAAACTATAAAATTGAAAAGAACTGTAATCAGTAGTAAACAATTTAATGAAAATAAGGTCGTGGGTAGCTATGATCAGCTGAGAGATAAACTTCCCTTGAAGATCTATGCAACACCACCTGTGTTTATTGATATTCTTATTTGATCTGCATTTTCATCAAATCCCGATGATATGTTATGCATACTCTATCAATATCCTGCAATTAGTAGTAAATGATTAATTAAAATGAGGTCATTCTCCTAGGCTCTTTAGCTGTCATCTGCTGTGAGGTCATCTGCTCTTAGATGATTAATTACTTTAGCGTGTGGTTTCCATGTGTTTTGTTTTCTTGTTGCTTCTGCTTATGATTTCAATTTGGGTTATGGTTGTTATTTTTTCTGTTGGCCACATAAAAAACCAGATTTTTATCATCCAACCGCATCTTTTGAAAGGAATTAACTATAGAGTGCCATATATAAGTTGCCTTTAAGGCGATATTGATGGATACTAGCTATCAACAATTGATTTCTATAAATTGCAACATTTAAGTGATGGCTTGCGGCCTGCTTTTCCATTCTTGGGTAGCTGTACAGTTGGTCAGTAATGCTAACCAGTTTGTACAGCAGTTATCAGTCCTTAACTGTTTCCCAATTGTGTCATACAACTCATATAGCTATCCAATTCAGTTCGGAGCAGTATATTTATTTAGTTAGACAAAGAATTTCAATAGTTAACAAGCAGGTCAGGAATGAGACACTGACATCTGCAGGATATTACATCACTCAAAAGTTGCAACATCTCATTCTAGGTAATAATTTATTTCTTTCAGTTTCATGCCAGATTTTTGACAAAATGCTCATATTGAACTCATGTAGTTTCCACAATCCATAATGTTAGCTTTTCTCATTTCTGGTTTTGAGTTGTGTGTGACACTTTTCACCATCAATGTTTCAGATCACACTGCATGATCCATCATTCTGCTCTCTAACTATTTGCTTCATCCCGATGATAAATCATGCAGTATGATCCGAAACGTTGATGATGAAAAGTATCACACATGGCTCAAAATCAGAAATGAAAAAAGCTAAAATGCTCATATTCGAAATCATGGATATATGTATCAAAGTTTGGTTCAAACATATTTGTTAATATATATAATTCAACATTGTAATAATCCAGAAATTATTTTGTCAGATTCTTTCATTTCCAACTACTTTCTTTGTAATAGACCCTTGAGTGGTAGCACTACAAGATTCTTCCATTTCCAAGTATTTTCTTTGCAATAGATCCTTGAATGGCAATACCTCCGAATCCCATTTTATTTTTTATTCATCCTCTGTCTTGCATGGCATCAACCAGAATAGGGTGAGTGTAATGCCCAAAAAATTTTACAAAGAAAACTCAACTTTTTTTTTTTTCATTTGTTTACTACAAATATATATTTAACAGTTAACTATCAACTAAAGACTTTAAATGGCACCCTGACACACATTTCTTAATTAAGCATAGTATGTAAAGTGGGAATATTATATAACAACACATATTCCAGTGCACTTGTTAACTCGATGCCAACTCACTAAGTTTTAGATTCATCTTTATGCCCCAAAATTAAAAGTATTTTAATTGTATCCTTATTATGAAGGATTAAAATTCTCATAATTTTGGGGCATGAAGATGAATCTAAAACGTAGTGGCATCGAGTTAACAAGTGCACTTGAATATCTATTGTTATATAATATTCCCACTTTACATTACTATGATTATTAAGAAATGTGTCTCAGGGTGGCATTTAAAGTCTTTAGGTGATACTTAATATTTATTTGACATTTGTAATGGTATTACTGTACTTTGTGCACTGAATCTTGTCTCTAAATAAAATAAACAACCAGAATTATTTTCTTTGGGCTTCTCTTTCAATATCTGGAAATAAATTCCCATCTTCCTCAAGGATGTCTACTATCAGCCTATTTTCAAACCGAAGTGAATGGACAACATGTGCCCGTCGAGGGGACCTCCACATTATACCTGAGGAATTATTATGATCATGTTTCAACTAAGTGTTTGAACGAGAGTTTGAAGCACTACTCTTTACATAGCTGTTTTAAATATTCAATGAAGGGCACGTAGTGTTCTATACATCATTGATACATACAAATGTCTAAACATGAATATCCTAATGGATGGTTGGCAACTATTTTATGATTTCCTCTCCTACTAAGAATGATAAGTTTAACTTCATATCTACTCATGAAATTATGAAACTAAAAGAATGGTTTTAAATTATTTACTTGGTAAGAGAATTCAACTTACAGCAATAATGAGGCCACATTGTGTCTCTTAAACTACCATTTCAAGAGCAGACATTCAAGACACACACAATATAAAATGCTTACATAACTTTCTTTAACTTAAACATGGAATCTTACATAGATTGCTTCTATACAATCCTCATGAACCATAATCAAATATAATAGTTAAACAATCCTGCAAAATTACAAGAAAAGAACAAAAATGCATCTTTCTCTTAACAAATTTCTCAACCAAACACCATGAGTGTAATGTCCCCACTTTGAAATAGGATTTAATAATAAAATTAAAACACAAAAGAATAAAATTAAAATATAAAACAATAAAATTAAATATAATTAAAATTTAATTAAGTTAATGAATGGTCAAAAGGCATGAAATAAAAAGCTGTAACTCCCTCAAACATAAGATATAAAGGGGAGAAAGAGAATCTCATTTGGGAGGGGGAGGAGAAGAAAGAATGGAGCATGTGAATCCAGGAAGAATCAATGGAAGAAGGAAGGAATGGGAAGTAAATAAGGAAGTCACTCTTCCAAAGTTAGGCAGAAATTATGAAAGGTCGTGACTCTTTCAAAGGGTATAATTATGGAAGGTTGTGACTCTTTCAAAGGGTATAATTATGGAAGGTTGTGACTCCTTTGAAAGGTGGTGATTGTGAAAGGTTGTGATCCTTACAAAGGGCAAACATGATGAAGAGGTGTGACCCTCCCTCACATTGGAAGATATAAGGCGAGAAGGTTTCATTTAATGGGGGCATTAAAGCATAGCAGAAATTCTCATAAAGCAATCAGATCAGAGAACCATGTTACTCTAATCTCCTGTGGGCAAAATATAAGGTGATTCAAATAGGGGACATTACAAATGGTATCAGAGCCTGATTCTGCCAGCCTGAGGGACATTACAAGTGGTATTTGGTGGGTATGAATAAGAATAATTGGAAAACATTTTAACATGGATTCAACTGATTATCATTCCGATTAAAAAGTAGATTATTGTAATTGTAGCAGATAAAGAGCAGAATTAATGGCAATTTGTAGCAGACCTAAGATCAGACTTAAGGAGACTTTGTGAGCAGATTTTTAAAGGTCTAATACGCAAATTATTTCAGACTTTTCTGAGCAGATTTAGCAGACCTTATGAGTATAGAACATCAAAGTTAATAAGCAGATTCTGAAGCAATTTATTTCAGACATTTTCCAGATTTATAGGCAGACATTTTCCAGACTTGTGAGCAGATTTAAGCAGATTTGTGAGCACATTGTACCAGACCTTCTTGAGCAGAAATTTTGAAGAATATTGAGCAGATTTTGAAGGTGTTTTGTTGCAGATCTTAAGGGCGAATATGCACAGACCTGTGTTGCATGGATGAAGGTATGAAAGTCCAAAAAGAGATATTCATGACTTTCTCAACCAAGAAGAGGACACAAGAGGGATGAGGGTTTTGAGAATTAACCCTACATGGAAGGGACAACAAACAAATGGAGCTTTGTGGAGGAACAAATCTAGTGGCTATGACACCCTTGCATCCTCAAGATCTAGAAACAAATTATCCAATCAAACTCCACAAAGAAAAAAAAAAAGAAAAATAAATTGCAACATTGAAACTTTTACCCCAAGGGATGGAACTGGCCATAGTTGGACGTTCCTGCCTCTTGTGGGCCAAGTGATGAATTGATTACCCCAAAGGATGGAAGTGGTCATAGTTGGACATTCCTGGCTCTTTCGGGTCAAGTGATGAATCAATTACCCCAAGGGATGGAATTGGTCATAGTCAAACATTCTTGCCTCTTGCGGGCCAAGTGATGAAATGATTACCCCGAGGGATGGAATTGGTCATAGTGGAACATTCGTGCCTCTTGCAGGCCAAGTGATGAAATGATTACCCCAAGGGATGGAATTGGTCATAGTTGGACATTCCTACCTCTTGTGGGCCAAGTGATGAATTGATTACCCCAAGGAATGGAATTGGTCATAGTTGGACATTACTGCCTCTTGCGGGCCAAATGATGAACTGATTACCCCAACGGACGCAATTGGTCATAGTTGGACATTCCTGCCTCTTGTGGGCCAAGTGATGAATTCATTATCCCAAGGGATAGAATTGGTAATAGTTGGACATTCCTACCTCTTGTGAGCTAAGTGATGAATTGATTACCCCAAGGGATGGAATTGGTCATAGTTGGACATTCCTACTACTTGTGGGATGTGAGGTGAATGGCCGTGATTTGGATGTGACGCGCTCTCGGACTTAAGTTGGGTTGGGCAGTTTTTCTTTCCTACTAAACTAAGCAATGATTAGTTATGGGATAATTAGATAGTCATTATATTTATCATAATCTGCTTATTCACTAAACGCTCATTATTTCTTATATTCATGTATATACTTTGTGTCTTCATGTGTATGCTTCGTGTTTTTATGTGTATACTTTTTGTTTCATATGTCTACTCCAAGAATATCTATGCTTATTGTAAACATGTTCCTATCATAATGGGATTCCTATTTTTGGTTGATCTAGAATATGAGGATAACAAGAGTGAACCAAAAAAAAGGGGTGGATACAAAATTATAAAAGTGTCATGCTTCTAATCCTCTTCTCAATATATGGGGAAGACTGTCCTTGTTTTATCTCGAGGGGATATCCTTAGGACCAACCAAAACAGTTCTTACGATTATAATCCATGAGAGAATTTTTCTTGAATGACAAGCATTGCATACTTCCAATCAGTCGTTGAGATAAACAATAAATCACATTGAACTCGAAGATAGAGATATGCACTCGGATGATAACAGAGTTGTGTTGTGGAAGCTAAATATATCACAAAGAGGTTCTAAAGATTAGTTTAGGGATCTGTAATATCCCAGTTATTTTTTTTTGTTTTCTAGGCCAATAATAATCATCCACAAACAAATAACCCATTAAGGTTAGAAAGCATAAACTGAAAACTTGATGGAAAATGCAACCCTTCCACTTTCTGATCACCAAGTGCCCAATGTGGGAAGGTGAGAGCATACGGTGTTGAGGGGATCGTTAGCTTCAAATAACTGGAAACAATACAATGCTTGGGCGGCAAGCCAACCCCTTCCACTTATCCAATGGGAATGCAAGAAACTTTGTAGTGAACCAGCCAAGAGAAACATACAAAGGCACAAATCATTCAACCGCGATATTTCAACGAGAGGATTGAAATTACAAAACAATCTCAACTCAACTGCTTATGCAGCGACCACTTATGCAGTGGGAGGACTGAATTACAATTTACTTGAAAATAGGCAGCAAGCCAGCCTCTTCCACTTTTCAGCAGAATGAGAGTTACAAACCAGAATTGGTTAGTAGTACTACTACTTAACCTTACAATAATCAAGATAATGTGAGAAGAGAGTAATGTTGAATATCCAAATAAGAACATGAAATTTCTGCTAACACCAAAATCTGCAGGCTGGAATTGCAAAACCAACAGCCTATGGATTCACTAGAACGCTCATAACTCTCTCATTACTCACCCAATTCACCCAAAATCTATTCTAAATAATTGCTATACCAGCTACAATGAAAACAAACCCAAGGAAAACCATCAAAACACCCATATTTATTTTGCATGCTTCCCAATGCATTCACAAAACCCAACGCCTAACCTAGGAAGTTCGATTTGCAATATAAAAATCCACACTCAAAATAAGATGTTAAAAACTTACAATACGCATCGCCAGTGGTAGGAAGGAAGGATGAGCCGGTACCCAAAATGATGGAATCGCCTGGTCAAGAGGTGTAAGCAAAATACACTTTCAGCAGTCCCGCGACCAGCAACCAAAAAACACTCCAATCCCAAATAGAACACTCCACAATCTGCAACTCACTCACCAATACCACTGGGAATACATGGACACAGCTAGGTACTATCTTGCAAGTACGAAACTGAGACTTAGCTAGGAAGCCACACTTCGAAGCTCAGATTTTCAATCGCCAATTCGGCAACATAACGATGCAAATTCATTTGACACCAAATGAGAGGCCAAGCACCTGTATTTATAGATTTTTCCCTCTGAAATTCAAATGCAAATGGCGCCCAAAACCATTGAAATTCAATTTCATTTCATGTCATAGCCTCCCCTAGACATGGCATTAATTTTCCCAAATTCCCTAGGCAAAGTTCGAACTTTTTCCTAGGTGCCAACTTTGTGACATAAAATAATAAAAACATGAAATATTTCATCTTTCTCAACACCACCTTTTTTAATGCCATTGACTTAGGAAAATAACAATATTGTTGGCAAATAGACATTTTTCCTAAGTTGCCCCATAATGCAGTGTTCCACAGAAACGCGTCCCCCCCCCCCCCCCAAGGCCCAAATCCCCCCATCCCTAAAACCCGTCCCCCAAAGTTTTTCCCTTTGTCCCCCCATCCCCCAAACTTTTTCCCTTTGTCCCCCCGTCCCTGAAGCCTGTCCCCACATCCCCCCGTCCCCAACGGCCATGGAACACTGGTATAATGCTAATCGCACACTGAAATCAATCACTTCAGCTATCATAACCTTGCCATAACAGTTAAAACAGAAGTTGATTATCTTCTAACTATTTCTTTCTTCTGTGACATTCATCGCCAGTTCCAAAATGAAATTATTCATAGGAGGAGTTTTACTGCAAAGTTGTAAACAGAGATCTTGTAAGTGTTCTATTCAGATTTCATATATCAAATAAGATGAATCAGCGAACTCCAATCTTTTCAAAATGTAATACTCATCTCTTTGTGTATATGCACCTTCTGTACTCATTCATGATTCTTCAAAGATTTGAGAAGCTGACTTATGCTATGTTAGTATGGAGAGATTAAATTTGGATGAAAAGATAAAAAATGGGAGCATGGTGGCTTAATGATTAATTCACAATGGTCTTGTTCAACCAGTTCCATTCCACATTTCTGCACAAAGCCTTGAATTTGTTCTAGACTGTCAAGAACTACAATCCAGAAAAGAGAGCGGTGAAATCAGTACATGTACAACTACTTTGCATGCCTGGATCAGAGCAGATCAAAATAGCAGTTCCCATACTTGCTTATGAAGAATCACTTGAAGAGGACAATGAAAAATGTGAAAAAGCTTGGGAAGTAACATGTCGGAGTGTCAAAATGAAATTGGAAAAAAGTGGTAGGAAAAAGAGAAACTAAATATACCAAAAAACCTATTTAGGGGCGAATTCAGTGATGAATTCTCAATTATGATCACACCAGTCAACCAAACCACAAGACAAGAAAAATCCTGAAGTTTCCAACCATGGATATTTTACATCATGAACACTATATTATATGGAATACAACACTTTTACTGATCCTCATTAATAAGAAAATGCCTGCATAAACAGTTGATAGAGTTCAAGAAAACTTATGAATTCAGAATGACATTAATATACCATATATCACATGGCACAGAGACACATTTGTAGGATTGAATACCATAGGACCTTATCAACACACTATCATATACTGAAATCTGCCTGAATTGAAATATGTTGAATATCTTAACTTTTAAACACTGTTGTGAACGATGTCTTCCTTGTGCACTAATAAGGGGAAAGATGGATCAAAAGCATATATTGATTTCAAAGAAGACAAGAGCCATCATTGATAGTGTTTGGTTTTCTGTCTTATCCTTAAAGTTGCCAATCTATTCGAGTGACTATCATTTTCATCCAAAAACTTCACTAGGTCTCAAAAGTGCACTTAGACATAGGTCAAGAATTAACTTCCCAATCCAACTAAGAAGAATACAAAATTGTTGCAGATTCCAAATTTATCAGGAATAAGAAGACCATTTTTAATTATAAATTCTTCAACAAGAAATGCACATATGACCTGCTGTGCACATACAAGAAATGTTGGCCATCAATTTTATACATATTTTGAAGAGCAAAGACTATTGGCCCACCTATGCAGATGAATTGGAGACTATGTTGAGATTTCAATCATCTAACGATTAAGTAATTATTAATTTTCAATACTCTTGGAGAATGTGGATGGCATGGCATTTCAAATGATGAAGCAAATATCCTACACCTCAATTTTTGAGGAGTAATGTTGATCAACAACCTTTGCCTTTGGTGAGTTGGTCCAAAAGCAAGTTTCTTAAAAACTAGAAAACGGCAAAGATGGTCCTGAATCCATAGTTACGAGAATCACTAGGAATTGTGCAAACTCGCCGAGTCCCAACGAGTTTGAAATGAGGCCCACAGACCCAATGAGTTTGGTAAAACTCGTCGAGTCTTGATGAGTAGACTTCGCCAGATCAATGAAAATTGGGGGTAAAAAAAAATTGAAAATGATTAAACATAAAAGCATGAAAGTAAAGCATTTTTTGAAGGGTTTCAAGGACTTTTGGAGGATAGTTAAAAGCGATAAAATTATGCAAAATGGCATGCACCATGATGGTTTATGTAGTCTTAAAGGCTGCCCCTAGACCCTACAAGGGGTACTATTTCTTGACTCTATTAGGGGCATTGCCTCTAGACCCCAAAAAACTACTCTATCCTTAGACTCCATTATGGTTCCTACTCTCAAATCCTTACTCTAGCTTTTCAAAACAAAAAAATGAAAATCTTTTTCCATCTTGGATAAAATATACATACATACATACATACATACATACATACATATATAAATATATATATATATATATATATATATATATATATATATATATATATATATATATATATATATATATATATATATATATATATATATATATATATATATATATATATATATAAACACCACATCAAAACAAAGATATGTAAAAAAAATTAATACACCATTTCATAATTACGATATATAGCAAAGATTCTTTCTAAACTTATTAGTAGAGTATAATTAATTTGACTAAGAATATATATATATATATAACAATTTTTTATTTTTAATGATATTTTTGAATAATAATAAGTTTAGAATTTAAATATAAAAAAATTATATATAAATAATTGACTTTCAGAAACTAGAATAAAAAATTGTATTAAAGAAAAAAAACATTTTTTATAAATTTTTATTTTTAATAGTTTAAAATTTAAATATAAAAAATTAGATAAATAATATTGGAATAAAAAACTTGTATTAGGGAAAATAAATAAACAATGTAGATACAATAAAATTTAAATATTTTTCTATGTAGTGAATATAATTTAAAGTAGAATAAAATAATTTTAAGGTATATAAAATAGTTCCAATTGATATCTCTTGGCATTTGTTTAGATAAATGTATTTAAGATATCTATGATTCTATACTAGTGTATTTTTGTTTCCAAGTTTCATTTTTTTCAGTTATTCAAATGTGTTGTTTATCGAACTTGTTGTCGTAGGTATTGCATTGGCAACAGTTTCTAGCCTCAAGAGACAACCCAGCTTCAAAACAGACCCAAACTCTCCCCTTTGTTAATATGTCAAAATGGTAGAACTTTAGGCGGTGAAAGTGACATTTGGATTTGTTGTCATTGCAAAGCAAGATATTCGGGCTCATACATTCAAATGGAAGGCCATTTGTGCAAGATCCTTAACCGAGGCATCAAATTTTGTCCCGACATAGATCATAATAGCCTTCCAACTAAACAAGTCTTCGCATATATTGAAGATCAAGCAAAAGAAGAAAAGCAAATCATCCTTTGCTCAAGAAAAAGTCTGGAGGGATGAAAGCCCCTCCACCACCTTCTCACCTTCAACATACAAAGGGCCGTCCATTTTTGTCCATACTTCAAGAACATGTGATATCTACACAAAGAGACAAAAGGGAGCATTGGAAATGACTTTTCACAACGAGTCTAGAGAGATTGTCAATCAACATATAGCTACATGTGTCTATGTGAATGGATTGGCATTCAATGTTGTTCACTCACCATATTGGCAAAAAATGGTGAAATCAATTAATAAGGCTCTAAAGGGGTATAAGGGCCTAGGTTATGAGAAGATGCATACTACCTTATTGGACAAAGATATTGATGTTGTAGCTAGGTCGGATTCCTTCTAGGGCTGACCTAGCACATGTGGGTGGCTAATTGGCCTATCAGCCTTAGCCACATTATTATGCAAAATTCAACTTGTAACTTGTACTTTGGTCTGGCCCTAAATGGGCGATATAATTTGTGAATTAAGCTGGGCCCTAAATGGGCGATGTAACTTGTAAGACACAAATGTAACTTGTAATGTAAATAGCGCAGACCCTATCTCATGTAACTTGTAATTGCTATTGGTCTGACCCTATGTTTGGGCGCCAAAATAAGATAATATTATTAAGGCCGACATGAGGTGTCTAGGTGGACTTGACACATATATATACAAGTCATTCATGCATCAAAGGATATACATTCATTCACTCAGCGAATTCCATCAGCAGAGCGACAGTGAACTATATTCCTAAGAGCAGCGAATTATTGTCTAAGGGCAGCGAACTATTTCCGAAGGACAGCGAATCAATTATGGGCCAGCGAATGGTCTTCATGATCAACAAACTGTCTTCCTTGATTAGCAAATCATCTCCATTCAAGTATATTGCAGATAAGTTCATTATACTGCTGTGTGTGCCCTAGTTAGGATTCATTACACTACTGTGCATATACTGCTGTTCTTGGTGCTTCAAGTGTTGAAGCAGATTTGCAAAGACTCATACTGATTATTGTCTAATAAAAGATAAGATTAATTGCTGGGTTTTTCACCTCCAAGAGGAAGGTTTTCCCAAGGATCTCTTGTGTTCTTTGTGTTATTTCTGTTATTGCTATCAGTCTGATCTAGAATCTAACATAGTATCAGAGCGGGTTTGAATCGATCGTGATCAGATTGGGTGATAACAGCGATAAGTGCACTACGTTGCTTAGAAAAGGCATTTCTCCTTCTGGAGCTGCGCTTAATCCTTGTAGTACCTTCAAGATCATTTGAAGCCCAAGCACTATACTCGCATTTCAACGTGAACTCCAGGTTCATAAGTATTGTAATAAGGAGGTTGTGTTTATGGTAGTCAGTCTAAATCTGTGTTAATGTTTGAAATTACATTAACTCTGTCACATTGACTTAATTCAAATCTGGGCGATCCAAGGCCCAGGTCCGGTGTTATGGTTGCTTCTTCAATACTATAAGGGCAGAGTATTGAGTTTCTCTATGCTGGTAATAAAATCTGGGCAGTGCTATTAGTGTGATCAGTCTTTTCAGGCTTGATGTTGAGTTGAATCAATTGTTGTTTTCATTTTAACTCCTCTTGAATTCTGCCATTACATTATGAGACTAGTCTATTGGTGGGGGCATAATGAAATGAGACTCTTGTAAGTGGCTTCTGCTATCTGACAGTGAATCATTGCTTGCAGACCTCTTGGCTGTAGTCATCACTCTTCTGTCTCATGACCCTGTTCTTTTTGTTGCACCTCAGCAAATGGATGATACAGTTACCTCACTGTGCAGTTGTCCTCTTCCAATGACCAGTGACCATCTTGTATGGTTTCTATGATATAGACAGTGTGTATTCACAGTGGTTGCTTGGAAACTCAACAAATCACTTGAGCATGTGACAGTGATACACTTCTTTCTTATGCTGCTTATGACAGTGTCTTCTTTTCATGCCCAGTGCAGTGACATGTTAGTGCTCATTCAGTTGGCAGTGGATAATGGTTTGTGTGATGCAGTGGCATATTGTGAAATGGTTACCTAATAAGTATGGGTTTGTTGAGACTGTCCCATTCTTGTTCTAAAATTCCTGAACAGTAGTTTGATATTTGTGGGAATCTGTACAATAACAGTGGAATATGATATTCATATGATTGACGATGGTATGGAATTCAAGTGATACTCTGCTGATAATTGCATGGAACTCCAGACTGTGTATGGTGAAGGTTATTCTTTAGGAACGGACAGTGTGAAGAGTTAAGGAAGAAAATTGGCAAGCCATCATATGGGAGATCTGATTGTCATCCTGTAATGTCCCCTACCTGATCTATTTAAATATACTAAAATTGATAGATTTTCCTCAATAAGTTATTAACAAGTGCTTGTCTATTTTCCTCATTAGCTGATTAAATTCATTATTCATAGTTCTTAATATATATATCAAACCTTGCTACTACTTCAGTTTTAAGGGAGAAGGGTTTACATATGTTACCAAAGTGCTTAGAGACCAACTCCAATAGGTTCCCTCAAAGTTTACAGATCCAAGCCCTTACCTATCTTGGGTCTATACCCTCAAGGCTTATGGGTCACTGATCCCCACCCTATCTTGGGACTTAACCTATTGCTTGGATTTAGACTGCCCCTCTTTGGAACATCTCAATCCCATCTTCTTAAATACAGAAGTAATAACATGATTTAGACTATAAGTATATACATTTCTTATGTATTATGAATATATATATGAAATTAAGTATGACTGTCATACATATTGCAGTCCATATTAGCATTACTATTAATTCTGCATAATAACATTATTGGGCTTCATATATTAAGCATACTTATTAAGCACATCCCCATGCATACCACCAAGAACACAAATGTTACTGCCTGTAACTTGATAACAATTCTGATCTAATCTGATCAATGGTGATCTTACTAGATGCTTTTGATTCCTTTCCTTTATATCTCTCAATGTGAGGGAGAGGTCACACCTCTTCATCATGTATACCCTTTGGCAAGAGACACACCCTTTCACCATTAGCACCCTTTGAAAGAGTGCAACTCTTCATTATTTCTGCAGTTTGAAAGGGACACAACCTCTCATAATCAGATCCGCACTTATCATTTAAATCAGCTCTACACTTCTCATTTCCAAATTATTCCCCCTCTCAAATGAGGTTCTCTTCTCCCTTTTATATCTCATTGTTGAGGGAGTCACAACCTTTCCTTTCATTTCTTTTGACTTTTCATTAACTTTAATTTTTAATCAATCATATTTAATTATATTTAATTATTTTATTTTATATTTTAATTTAATTTTAAATATTTTAATTTTATTATTATCATTTATTATTGAATTTTATTTCAAAGTGGGGACATTACACATCCCCATCGTGCATGGTGCTTTCTATATGAGCATGTTCAGGCTCTCACGTGAAGAGCATAAGGCCTTCGGGAGAAGACCTTTCACCGTTAAGCTTCCTTTAATTCTGTGAATCGCCGTCAGAGATCTGAGATCCCCGTCAAGATGGATGGCTTACCTCATTATCAGATATTCATGAATCTGAGAACATGAGACTACAGTAGTAAATGTGGAATCAACCTGCATTCACTCTGATTTTGACAGTAATTGTCAGCCAAAGCAGAATGCTAGGCCTGATTGCCCCTATCGTGTCCCTCCTAGAGTGGATGTGGACATAGGTCCTAAGAAATCGTCAATAAAGAGAAGTGTTTTATGCTTATATTCTGGAATAATGTTCATAAATTCTTATGCAGTTGTTAATTCATAACTTTGGGACAGTGAACTTTGTATGCTTCTAGCATTGATATTTCCCTTTGGATAGGTTAGTTCTATGAACTAGTTGTAATCTCTCTCTGAAATGCTTTCAGGATGGATGAAGAAGCACAAGAGATTGCATTCAAGGAAGGATGACCTTGATAATGGCTGCCATGAGATTGAGTTGGTGACTGAAGACGTTTTCTCGAAGAGGAAGAATTAACATTCAGAGGCAGCCTGATTTTTCAGCTTCAGAGAGAGTCTGACATTTTATTTGAGGCAACCCTGGACGAGGAGGTCAGAAGGTTGATATCAGAGGAAGCCACACCATCATTTAATGCATTCTTCTCTGCGAGAGAAGTTTGAGGTGAAAGCCCTTGGTCCACCCTCTGCGAGTAGGTATGTGATGAACACTAAGAGGGGGGGGTGAATTAGTATGCCAAAAATCTTTGCACTTAAACACTTTGCTAGACTAACAGTAAACCGGTAAAACAGCTTAGCAGACAAACCGGTTAGCACACATGCAAACCAAATAGCAAATAATGCATTCACCCACAAAAGCACAAACACCATAACACGAGATTTTGACGTGGAAACCCAAATGGCAAAAACCACGGTGAGATGGAACTCACAAGTAACTATCTGCAGAATAGGAACCAGACCGATTAAGGTCATACCGGTTAAGGTCTTACAATGTTCTTTACCAGAACAGATCCTGTTAGGAATCTCAATCTTTGTTAGGAGATAAGTTCGATTAAAGACTACCTTGCTAGAGGATTTTAGATCCACAGATGTGAACCACCTTGTTAGAGGATTTACAAGAGGCTTTTGGGCCTACCCGATTAAGGGTTACAGACTTCTCGAAGATGTGAGTAATCAACAAGTGAGTGATCTAGCAAATAGCACAGATTGCTTGGTTAGATCCTTGATAGCTCGTTCCTGATGCATTCCAGCATTACTTCAGTCTTCTACACATTCATACTCTCTCTAACTCCTCAACCACCTTAAACCCTAGCAACAACTTCAACAACAACCACCTAAAACCCTAGACATGATGTCCTTATAAAGGAATCTGATTTCATGTCGGTCCAATAGGATTACAATACAATTTCCTAGGTTCAATGCATCTAGACATATTCTGTAACACGACACAAAAAGCACCGTTAAAGTGTCGGCACCATCAAACAATCGGTGGATGGTAACTCATCACAAAATGCCGGTTGGTAACTTATCACAAAGTATTACCGGTTCATACAAAATACCGGTTCAAGCAAAATACCGGTTGCCAGTTTGACAAAATGAAGACTGGGAAACATGGGTTCTGCCGCTTGGATCCTTCGTACCGCTTGAGATCCTCGAACCGCTTGGGATCAACATACTGCTTCAGATCAGTAATCACTTTCTGCAAAACACAAATAGTCTAAGGACTATAATGCATCATACCGGTTGGAAAATGTACCGGTTGAGCTTTAACTAATACATACAAAAATGATCTCAATACAAGTGTGTGTCCATCAATGACAATCACAACATAATCATCAAAAATGCCAACAGTATGGTGGATCCACCCTCTGGGAGTAGCCATGGTGGATGTCATGTGAGAGACTCCATGACTCATCACTTGTGTTTATTCAACCTCTGGGAGTAGCTATGGTGAACGTCATGATGAGATGACGACATCACGTTGACGATTCTGTGATGGGCACTTGTGTCCATTTGCTTTTCCATTCATGGGTGTAGCCATGATGGACCCACCCTCTGGGAGTAGCCATTGTGGATGTCATGTGAGAGACTCCATGACTCAGCACTTATGTTTATTCACCCTATGAGAGTAGCTATGGTGAACGTCATGAAGAGATGACGACATCACGTTGAGGATTCCGTGATGGGCACTTGTGTTCATTTGCATTTCCATTCTAACCTTTCACAATCTTCTTTAACTTACAATTGGTTTCTCATCTCTTTTTCAATCCTTTTCCCTTCTTCAATTTGAAATTTTCGATCAATGATCAGCTTTTTCAGATTTTTCAAGGCTTCATACTAACTCCACATTAGATTCATTGTCCTCTTGAAGTTGAAGCTCTAGCTTCTTATTTCTTTCTCAAATTTCTCATCTCTTTGCAGGCATAATAGAGTTCCTCCTCAAGATCCAATTCTCCTTCATCTTCACCATGCACTTGCTTCAACTCTTCTTTTCTTCTACATTCATCTCTTCTTTTCTTTCACTCATAAAGTCGTCTTCGCTTTCGGGGATACCATCTTTTGTTATCTTTGCCATGTGTGTTCCATTTGTCATCCCATTACTTTTTCTTGCTTATTTTGTCATCATTCGCATTTGGTTCTATTTGTTGATTGATGCTCTGATTGGTATTCCTTTTTTCCTTATTTCTTTTTCTTCTTGCCATACGTGTTCCTCGAGATCAGCATTGAAGTAGTTAAACAAGGCATATTTAAAACATTCTTGATATTAGAGGTTCTGAAGTTAAATAACAAATGCTTGACTATAATAAACTTTTCTATTTTAATTTAATTTTAATTTTCATAAATTTACTTCTTTTTTTCAATTTTGAAACAAGTTCTTGAAACCCATTTTGCCTCCAACATAATTGTGTTGAGACGACTTCTAAAAGTTTGTGAGGCACTATCTAACATGGTAGTCAGCCCAAATTGGTCCATATGGAGGCATCTAGCACTACAAGAGCAGCAAAGGTTAAGCAAGTGATCCGAGATGACATTTGGTGGGATCATGTTGCGTATCTCCTCAACTTCACTAATCCCATATTGAGCATGATTTGTTATACCGACATGGATAGGCCTTGTTTAGATGAGGTATATGATGGCATCGACTCAATGATTGACAAGATAAAAGTTATCATAAATGCAAAAGAGCAAGATTTTTTTTTTAAAAATCATAGAACTACACCAAATCAAAGTAGAGAGATGGAACAAAATTACCACTACATTGCATCTTCTTGCCTTTGCACTAAGTCCCAAATATTATAGTTCTCAACTCCTTTTTGTTGCCAAAAGAGTTACCCATATAGACATCGTAAAGTTCCTAAGAGTACAAGGCAAGACTCAGCAAACTCTTTGGTGATCATGACATGTGGGATACATTGAGGCTGAGTTCAATGGGTTTCCATGCCCCAATGACTATGATTTTGATGCTCTTCAAGACAAAATATATAGACAATGCTCATAATTGGTAGTACTTCCATGGAGAATCATAGACGCACCTACAACCTCTTGCGATCACAATTTTATCACAAGTTTTAATTTATTTTTTAAATAGATCTTTTAAGACTTATTTATATTTTAGTTTTATAATTGTAGCGTTGTAAATTGTATCCCTATACAATTTCATACTCACTTAGGCCTCACTTTAGCGTTTTGGCCTTTTGTGCTTTGATTGCACCCGATTCTTCTCACACAAGCTTCAAACTTGCAATCATCATTTTTCACTTTGCTCTCTGGTCCTTTGTTCAACCCTGATTGACTGGACAAGGGCAACCAAACACCCTTGTCCTTTGGTGTGTGGTGTCCAAGCACACTTATCCAAGCCAAAAGGACCCGATTTTAGACCCTTCAACAGTCAGAAAATGTGAGGGGAATTCCTTTTCTGTGTTGGTCTGCTCCGTAGTTTCAAACACATTTCATGAGGTGAGGTATAAAAGAAAGTTGCACCCCCTCATTTGAGACATCCATCTTACATGTCTGTAATGTCCCTACTATTTAGAGATCATTATCCTCCAAAACAGATTGTAAGAACATAACAAACATATATATATATATATATATATATATATAAGGAATCTAAATTCCAATTCTAACTTTAATGCTTAATTAACATAATCATAATTTTTATCTAATAAAAAGGATACGAATACCATACAAGGTATGTCCTTAGGCGGTCGTGAAGCTCGCCTTCTTGGAACCCCTTTGTTCCAAGATGTCCTTAGGCGGCCGTGAAGCTCGCCCTCTTGGAACCCCTTGGTTCCAAGCCCTCCAGGAAATCGAAGATGAGTTCGAATCCTAACTCTTACACCCAAGCCCTCCAAGGAAGACCCTTGTCAATTCCTTGCCTTGGGTGATGCCTTCATCACCCAATTCCTCAGAGGGGATCGGCCCGACCTTTGAGTCTTGTCTTGGGTATAACCTCTTACACCCAAGCCAGCCAAGGAAGACCCTTGCCTTTCCTTGTCTCGAATGATGCCTCCATCATCCAAGTCCCCAAGGGAATTGACCAGATCCTTCTCTTCTTGGTTGAGTTTTAGTCAACCAAGCCATACATTTACATAACATTTTCAGTTTATAAACTATCCCTTCTGTTAACATGAATTCTCAATGTATTCTTTAATTAACATATATATCAATATGATTTACCATCTTTTACATATGCATTACATTTCTTAAGATACCTTGTATTCATAATCCTTCTTAATATGCAAACTTATGTATACAACATTTAACAAGATTATATCTTTTCCTATTTTTAACGACTAGTGAATATTATACATTAAGATATGTATAAATATTCACTAGACTACCATTAATATCACCTATCAATGAACCTTACCCATTACCCATTATTAACTAATATTAATTAATATTAATGAACTTTTATTATTAACACCACCTATCAATATTAATAATAATGATCTTCCATATACTATACCTATTATTTAATATAGGGAGGAATTTTGTTCCTTACCTCACAATCTGCTCACCTTTACCCTCTCCCTGCAGTCCGCTCCTCCTTTCTTTCCTCCGCAGTCCGCTCTCCTCCTTTTTTCCCTTTCTCCCGCCCTCCTTCCTTCCCCTTTAAACCCCGTGAAGGGATGTGCCCCTCCACGGTCCCCTTCCGCATGAAGGGTAACCGAAGCCCAAGCTGCGTTTACCGTCACATCCCTTTGTGCGGGGGGGGGGGGTGTTTAATATATGTTAATATTAATTTGTGCGGGGAGGGGGGGAAAAACTTATTATATTTTAAATATTCAATGTTTTTGAATATGCTAACTATTATATATTTAAATATTGTCATTGTAAATGTATTAAATATTAAATAATACTTTCTTAATATATTTTCTTTATTATTTTTTTATATTGACATTTAATAATATTTTTCTTTATTATTTTATATATTAAATACATTAATATTTTAAACATTTATTTACAATATTTAATGATTTATTTCTTCTTTAGGATATTAATATTTTTTTTAAATAATTTGTATCAAGTGATATCATGGGGGTTATCACAATGTCTTAATTTCGAATTCAATCCCTATCAAGCAAATTCAAGTGAGGAAGTGATCAGGCATTATCAAGACAATGAAGGAGAAGTCAAGTATTCAAATTTCAAGAATTCAAGATGGCATCCATGATCATGTTCTTATGAAAACATCTATGTATTTGTACATGACAACATCAAACTTTTCATTAAGACTTCAAAGCAAGATTTGTGAAGGTATAACATTCCAATTCAATTTTTCAATTTCAAATCTAGCCTCTGCCCTTTCAAGGTGCACTTTCCATTTCAATTTCAATTCAATTGTAGAGTTATTGACCTAGGCAAACCCCTATCACAGATTTAGGAGACAGCAAATATAGATTCGGAAAGAGCAGACAGATATGCACAGAACTATCTTTTACAAAGGTGAAAAAGTGAGGACAATGTCACCCACACAACATTGTCCAACACAATTCCTACAAAACTTCAAAAAACACTTAGAACAGCATCCTGATCGTGAAAGTATATTTGTTGTTTGCATTTAACACTCCTGGACATGCACACCCAAGCACATTTTCCCTCATTTCCGAGTTTAGATTTCAAATACAGTATGCTCTTTGATTCCCATTTCCATATCTGTACTTTATGTCTGCATATCTGATCTGAAATTGTCTATGCATATTTATTATTGTCAATTTCACATCTTTAGCCCTAGATCCTATATTCAATATACATCATTTCCATAGCTCATTTTCAACTCAAACAAGGAGTACTAAATTCACCTTGTGCTCAATTAAAATTAGATTTAAGATTGAGCCAATTGAGTTCATTCTCCTTCCAACTCTAATCATTGGAGACAGTTTTAATTCCTAGTTTGCATGCATAAACTTGTTAAGCCTATTTCCAACCCTTTACAATAATTTAAATTTTAAATTTTGTAACTCTAAACTCTCCAATTTTGTCTTGATATGTTGGTAGTTCATTTGCTTCCGAGAGGAAATGGAGCACATACTCCTACATCCACTCAATAAAGCGCAATATACTACACTCAAAGAAGGCAGAGGACATGGTGATTATGCATTCAAACTTGCTGCTCCTTACACAAACAAAGTGCCTGCAAAGAAGGGGAAACAAAGAAGTGGAATATCAAGCCAAAGCATATTAACTTGGATGCTTCCACTTCCCACATCGCTACACTTATGTTGATTATGACTATGACCCACCTAGTGAGCATGAGAGTTCTAGTGCCAATGCCAGTGGCACTATTTGTGATTCTTCTAATTTACAACATTATAGATCATCTAATATGGAGGAAGATATTTTTATGACCCATATGATATTTGATCAATGATGGCTGATTGTTGACACTTGACATTACTATTTTTGAGCTTTAATATATATCATGGCAATCGTGTTTGACTAATATTTTGACTATTAATATATGGTGGAGTATTTTGCTATGTTATTTGACTATTAGTATGGTGGTGTATTTTGAACTTAAATACTGCTGCAAATATGTATATAGTTTTTTCTATCAACTAACCCAACTCCAAAAAAAATTTGCCCAAACCCGCAAACTGAACCATCGAACCCAAACCTCAACCAGTAACTTGGTATTACAGCCATCCTAGGGAAACCATCCTCCAATGCTCAAAACCACAAAGTCGTAGGTTGGCACTTATAAAGAAAACAATGCGAATACCTCGTATGAGATTGAGTATTTTGTTTGTTTTCAAATCACAGAACGGATGACCTCTATCATTCCATTCCTTTATAGCCCTATCTAGTCCTCTTTTCCACACCTCAATTACACTCCATCCTGACTTAAAAAAAAAAAAAGTAACACATCATTACCCATATAGTTTTGTCATATCCCTTCTGCTTGGGGCAGTGGCATCCCTATTATTATAAAATAAAATTGTTTTTAAATACTGCACTAAGAATGTTAAATATTAAATATAATATTTAATAATAATATAAAATAAAAATACTTGGGTTGAATTTGGGTGTCATATTTGGACTCTTGAGACCTATGTTCAAACAGGTAATAAGTGGAGCTGCTGTTTCATATTGGGACATCTGTTTGGGAATTTTCTAGAGCAATTCACATTTTGCGAGTTCGTATTGCTTGGAATGAAACCCTCAAGTCAGTGACAATAGTTAAGATAAAAACTCTGCAATTGGATTACACCTTAAATCATGTGTTCTATTTCTCCAAGTAGCGCAATTGGCTTGGAGGAGGGTTTGACCTCATCAAGGCACACAGCTTTTAACCCTCATTGGTGGCTAGAATTGACGTGTTGTGCAGACTGATTTATCACCTTCCAGGCCTCAGTGTGCAGCTTCCAGAATGAAAGATCCTTAGACAAATCTGGTCCAGTTTTTCTGATTTTTTGTACTTCTGATTTTTGTTTCCAACTTGTCTTTGACCAGCGAATGACAGAATAATAATGAATTTGCAATACTTGAAATGAAAGAATATTGAATGGAATTATACAAATGAAATCAACAAACAATGAATCATAAAGGGAAATAAGATCTGATTTGCTTATTTTGTTCAAAAATAGTTTTCAAACATACACATACCCTGCTGTACAGTTCTGAGACAAGTTGATCAGCAGCCAAATGGACTGATTTAACCTGCCGTCCTCCAATTCTATGCCCAGCAGTGGATGATCTGCTGATAGCGTTACAAATAGTCTGATCCAAAGCTGTTTGTGTCTGCCAAACCCTAATGCCTGGCTGGGGAAGTGCGTATTTCCTGTAAAAGGCTGTACGGCTGATGTTAGAGGCCTGAGATAAGCAATTTCTGCCGCCACAAACTTAGATCTGCAGTCTACAATACTGTGAATTCACTGTTCAGTCTGAAACTGAAAATATGCACCAAATTCGATTCCCTTTTTGGATTGATTTTCTGATTTGTGAATTGCATTTGAAGCCAGGTATGCTGGGTTACCGTCCTACTACCTATCCTGCCAAGAGTTTTTGTTCTTGGAGATCAACTCTTCTGCTCAAACCCTTCTCAGAGCTCCAACCAGATGTTGTAATAACAGTTGAAAGAGAGAAAATGAATGAATGCTGAAAATGACGCCAAAGACATCTTTTGTTCTCCCAAGGGTTCGATCCAAAATTAGGGCTCCACTTTAATAAATTTCATAAACTTAATTAAGTCGATTCCCCTTGAATAAATCAAACTTCATGAGGCCTTGTCTAACATTAATAATGGGGCCATTTTAATATAAAAACAACTTATCACTTATGCGCCTAGGGAAGTGTGCCAAGGGCACTTTATTATATTTTATTATAATATATAAAGTGATTATAATAATTCACTTTATAATTATTTATTTTAAACCAACTTAGGAAATATATTAAATATTTCCCAATTAATTCATAAAATGCTCATCTGGACTCAAATCTGGAATCTGACTGAAGCCACCTGATCATGGAAGATTCCTGAGTCCTGCAGGCTAACTGATAGTTCCCCTTAAAAAATAGGGAATGGGATCCTCCCTAAAAAGTAGGAACTGCCACCAAAGTTCCCAGAATGATCCTGCAGTTCCCCTAAAGTGTCCTAAAATCTAGGAAATTGTCCCAAACTGCTCAAAACTGCTCACAAAGCCCCTGCAATGCTCCATAAGCCTCCAATTGAGTCCCCTGTCCAAACTATTGATTTAAGGGAACTCAACTAATAGGCCAACCTCTGCCAAAGTCTAGTCCACCTAAGGAAAGGACATTACACAGAGGCACAATTTGCAACACAAAATCCCAAATGTAGGATTGGTGTCGTCTTTTAGAAGTCTAGTGAGGCCTAGTATATACACTCAGCAAACCCTACACACTAAGACTTGTTTAAATCAGCTCATCAATACAAGATCTGCAAACATTTTGGGTGATTAACTTCATTGACGCATTACTATAAGCCAGCCACAAGATCAAATGCATAATCAACAGCTGGTATCCACTAATGTAAGTGCTGGAAGGTGATTCCCTATTGAAACCCTAAAAGGTTTAATCAAATAAATTGAGAGTAAACATCCAATGTTGTTCAGACCCAACCCTATGGCCCCAGGCACACCAAACATTCATCTAGTTAAATCTGTGAATCTATTGTTCATAGTACTTACACATGAGGTCGCTGTCAAACAACTATGTTGCTACACAGACATTTTGTGAAGGGATCAACCATTCATCTGATTACTGGTAATCCTTATGTACTACAGTTATATTAAGGATAAAATAAATGAACAACATTGTCATAAAAATTGCTCATTCCTTTCCAAATCCGAGTTTGTTATCATTTGCATAATTTAATACTGGTTTGCTACTATTTTTAGTACATCTGTGGAGTGAATTTGTTATCCAGATTCCTTGATTATCATTCACTAGGGGTTTAACGGTGACTTGATAATTATTGTTTAATTTAATTTCAGTTGGATCTTAAGGGTAAACACTAGGGATATAACAAGTTCCTTGCTAGTTTTAAATCTAAAATTATATTGTCACTTCATTTTTGGGCACTCTAAATTGTTAAGTTAAAATTACCCACTAAATCGTAAAAATTACCAATAAAAACTTTTGTTCTAATTGATGATCATCCCCAACACTATCATCTACATAGCATACGGCACAACATTTAACCTCCATACCCTCATGAAATTAGGCTCTTACAGAACAAACAATCTAAAATGTTTGTACAAAGCAACAAAGTTTATGCCACATTAGACATTATTTACGTTTCCTGTGGCTTGGAAGAAATGGTGATGCAAATTGCATATATCTTGTCACGGAGAAAACAACAAATAGATGTAAGGAGCAAGCACTTTTCACCCACTAGGTCCATGCTTTGTTAAGTCAAAAGTAGAACACATAGGCACTCAATTGCATGGGAGCTCTCATATGACAAAATGTTTACAATCAGAATTAAGACTCATTAATGTATGGTGTGTTTTTGAATCATTTATTTTGAGCCTGTGAATAGAAGATATTTTTTAATAACATTTATTTTAATTTAACAACTACTATTAGTAACATGAGCATACTAACTGTTTAGTGTTAAGAGTCCTTATCTTATTGAAACAACATAGCAAATTTATTAATACAATGTTTAACTGTAAAATATCACAATTGATTGAGTGACAAACATTCCAAGTTTTGTGTATACCCTTCTTGAGCTAACCAACAGTATACTAATGTAGAACAATTTACTATTTCTTACTGCTGATATCAAAGCGTTACAAAATATTATGCAAATGTGCTTAAGCCCCAAAAATGGTTGAATGTCTCTATCTAGATTATTTATTATTGTGTCCCCTTATGTTCTAGTGTTCCCATTTCTTGTTATGCCTTTATTCAATCTTATGAACATCTAACATGGCATATCCCCTTTTCAGGATTAGATCCATCCATGAAAGACCTCTAACCTATCCCTTTTTCTTGCAGGCTCAAGGATATAGCAAGGGAAATGAAAATAATAATATTTTAAGAGGGCCCAATCACTCAACATTATTCTACGTCCTATGTAATATTTTTATCCTTTTTTTCTTTACACCTTACACAAAAAGATAGTTCAAAAGGGAGCCTTGGGATGGAATTTAAAAGTATATTTTAAATACTTGGAGGGAAAAAGAAAAATAAAATAAAATAGAAAGCCCAACATAAAACACCTCTAAAGAAAAGTCAAGGCTCACATCAAAGCATAGGATTTCGTCATTTCACTATTGCTGCCACTCTGGACTTTGAACCATTCAAGAACAGTAACCCTTGGTGTGGGAGATACAAAGAACAAAAACCCTTAATGTGGGAAATCTAAAGAACAAAACCCCTTAATGTGAGAAATCTAAAGATCAAAAACCCTCTTGGTTTTTATATCTGGATTTGAGGATGAAAATCCTCTTATCCATTAGAAGTGGTTCCACCCAGGAATCACAATTGTGCTGAAATGTTATAGATAATTTGAGAATTTAAAGTCGTCTTTAGTTTGCTACAGTATCACTAAAATACATATGTGCTTTATCATTGGCTACCACAAATTTAATTCATATTTCCAGTTGTGCCCAGCATTTGGTCATTATTTCCAACCATATTTTATGCTACACCTAGGGCTTGGATTATTTTGCTTCTGTTGTGAGCAATTTGAGTCTTTGGATCTACTGTTTTGGTGGTTTCAGCCATCAATTTCGCTCCTAGTGCTGTCATACAGCTGTTTGTTACTGATTTGACAAGGGTTTGAAGGATATTTTTACTATTTGATGCTGATTGACGAGTTTTCAGTGAATAGTAGTCATTGAAGAAGGGTTTTCACACCTGTTCCCCACATATTGCAGCCTATCCAGCCACTGCCACATTGGAATAAGATCATCATACAACCTGTTTAACCTAACCACCAACATTTACTAAGGTCTTTACACCAATTAAAACGTCATTTCCAAACTGCATTTGCACATATTTTTGGAGGGTTTTTGCTTCTTGTACAATTACAGAGTCTATTGCAAGTATATTTGTTGATTAATCATAAGTTGGAATTAAATAATAAATAGATAACTTTGTTAATTGATTGCAGGCCTTTACAAGTGCTGAACTAGGGGTTGTACCTACTGATAGTGAATGTTTCCAAAATTTTGAGTTGTCATTTATCAAAGTCAGATTTGCTATGTATGAATGATTGTAAAATTTGAGCTTCATAACAGTCCCTAAATAGTTCATATCTGTCTTCCTAGTTAATTTATAATCCATTTTGGAGTAAGACGCGAGGGTTTCATACATTTCCAAATTCATTACTTTTCAGTCTGAGGGTTTCATAATTCATAACAGCATTAAGGATGGTTGGATTTGTGGTTCATAGCATCTTAACAATCAGCATTGATTTTCAGTAGTGTTTGGCACCTACATTTGGTTTCTGTTCATTATTCCAACTGCACATGTTTGAAAAATCATCAATTTTCTAAGGTCGTCCAGTTGGTAACATTACATAGCACCATATTAAAACCAATGCAAGTGCAGATAATTACTTCAGAAAATGATACACCAATTCAGGTTAGTTGTTGCTACGAGTAATGAGAACAAACAGGGAGAAGGTTTCAAATTGAGATATTCTATAACAGAAGATTTCCACCAGTTGGAACTATTTAACATATGATGTCTTCATGAATCTGGATTTGGCATGCAATTCAAACATGCCTAGTAAGGACATAAGACTCTTTGGAGGAAAAAGCACAGATTTACGTAATCACAAGCAAATCATTGCTATAGCATGCACATGAATCAGACCCTTAGAGTTTCTTCCTCTTCTTTCTTGTTGACTCCCATACAAGAGTTAAAAAACTCCAAGTGCCACCTATGTCCATACTAAGAAACGTACTAACCATTAAGTGTTACTAAAAATATCAAGTATACAACTTATATTCAAAACATGATGAGCATCAAGAAGTACATAAATATAACATAAGGTGCTTGCCATCTCGTCTCTGCTTACAAGGAAATAGTCTACAAACATTTTGTGACATGGAAACTGGCAATCCAATTTTGCAAAGACAAGCAACATTTTCTGAAGATAATGAATGTACTATTTTTTTTTTTTATGATGTGGCTCTGTTATTCAGCAGTCAATCTTGAGATAGATGAAGCTTTGGATAATTGAAATCGCCTCCTATGAACATATGACATGTACCTCCCCAAAAGTGAATGCTCATAGAGCCTAATACTGTTGAATATACACCATGGATGTCAAGATAAACAAGTGTTAAAAACAGAAAGGATTGGCTCTAATAGTTTGCAGAATGATATAAGGATCAGATTTTACAGATTGGAACTTATAATTATGATGGTCCTCTGATTTTCAAGCCAATGTTCTTGCCAAGGCAGATATTCTTAGTAAAGACATTGAATCGTCAATAGACTAGATACTATTTAAGTATCACCAACGTTGCAGAACAAATCACAATACACCTATTAAGTTGCCAATCGTATTACATAATATATCTTTATACTTCTTACAGTAATAGAGATGCATGAATCAAAAGAAAAGAAACCAAAGAAATATTAAATTAGGAAATGTAGGTAATCACCCTATAAATATTTCAAGAACTTATCACAAAATCCAAATCAATCAAGGTTTGTTTAAATAAATCAACCAAAAGTACAAAAATATGTTAGACATAATCATCAGAAAACATTAAGTGAATGACAAAAAAAATTTAACTTTTATAATTAGTTAAATAAAGTGTATCAAACCATATCAGCCACCACACTGGCAAGATGCAAACCTGGATCTATTGGTGCACTGCTTGTGACTATTGCCTTCTGTCCATCTGAGAGATGAATCTCAGCTTGTAAAAACCTTCCAACATCAAATGGTTCAGGGCTATATTCTGCTTTTGTGGCGCCTTTTTGATCCATGCACATAACATCCAAAACATTTCATCCTGGTTACTTAAAGGTCAAACACTCTTGGTCAATAAATCACCAATCAAATACATGAAGAAACTTTAACCAAAACTGAGTGAATTTTACAAATGCAATATTTCAATTTTTAAGGATGAGAAAAGATAATATAACTAAAATACTCTAATATAACGGCAGTCTTAAAAACAAATCATATATTTTCCTCACATAACCACAATTCAATTTGAGGTCATTCCACAGCATGATGATATTACTTCAAATCAATGCTCTTCATCAGGAGCACCAATAACAGCTGAAAACAGAAAAAGCCTTGTTGATATAGTTATTTAGGTATCACAGATACAAAAAGCAGAAAACTGCTTGGAAGTTGTAACAATATTTTGCACAAAATGAAGATCAATACATTGATTAAACAAAACATATAGGAAAAAGAAATTTTGAAAAGATGGTCAAACCAACAAGGACTCAAGAAAAAGAAAATGTCATACAATCTCATTAAAGTGGGAACCTCCAAAGATGCAGGAAGTGGTAGAGATGATAGTCAAGGGAAGCAAAGGAGTAGGCATAAAATATTGCAAATTTTGACAGCAGATGGACGAGAAATATGGACCATATGCATCTTTACTGATGCATTCCCCTTTTCTGCATTCTACAAAATCGAAAAACCCAAAGATTCATAGAATATGTGGAATGCAATTAACTCATGGAATATTAGGACGAATAATAGGATATTATAAGGAGTTGTTCCTAGCGAAGACCACCAGTTGAACCAGTCCAAGAATTTATATATAATTAACACATCCTCCTAGGTAACAAAACAATTCTGCATGCAGATCACCGACCATTGTAAATTCTTGATTTATAATTCAAAATTCAGAAACAAGACTTCCATGCAGTTATCAAACACAAGAAACTAGAAAGCATGAGCTCACATGGAGCAACATAGTGGATCCTGAAAAAGAATCCATAGAATGGGAAAGAAAAAATACCACAAGAGATTCACTTGAGAAGACTCTTGATACTTCCTTCCAGGCAAGAAAATTAATCTGCATGCTGATCACTAATTGTTGTAATTTCTTAGCTTACAATCCAGGGTTTAGAAGCAATAGTTTCACTTTGTGATTGAAAACAAGAAACTAGAATATATGAACTCGCGTGGAGCAAGATGGTTAGATCCTCAAAAAGAATCAATAGAATGCCATCCCCAATGAAAGACGAGACACTTTCTCAAGAAAACTAATTGTCAAACAGAAATATGCTATATAAAAAAGGTCTAAGGTCTTTGTAAAGGCATGGGCTATGCTACCTTGCCTCCAATTTTCATACTTTTAAGGATCCTAATTATAACAAGCTATATAATGCAAATATCTAATGTGTTCCTGATAAAAATATGAGTAAACACTAGATGCCGTATAAAACCACTTGTGCATTATAAGATACAGCACATGATTAGCACAAATGTCAAAAAACATAAATGAAGTACAAAGGAAAATTTCCTTTCATACAAGAATATTGATCTTTCTCTCCCTGGCAAGTTTGAATGAAAGATGCATAAATTATGAATACAGGTAACATTTAAGGATTGGCTGTACAATCTACATGCAAGACCAATAGAAACAATGAACAAGAAAATCACATTGCATTATTTCATTACCGATTTCCCAATTCTAGTGGGCGAGCATACTGTATATACAAGTTTTCTCTAGACTAATACAGAAGGAAAAGAAGATATAAGACTAGGATCTCCATTCCTAGATAGTATCAGTCCTTATATCACTGTCTCCAGAACGTGCAATGTTCACCATTGAAGGTAAGCCTTTACGATTCCTAGAATTAGTTTTGATACATTCATTTGAGAATCAATTAGAGCAAACTGGGTTGACCCTAGTTTGAAAGAAATTGTTGAGCATGAAGAAAGGTTTTATGGATATAATATAAAGCATAACCTAATGCAATCAGTATAGTTGCAAGTTCCTGCATTTATGCATGAACAAAATCAATGTTGTCTGTCTCTGATAGAACATCAAAGAACATATCCTTGGAAGCTGGTCAGCAAATAGCCCTGAAGCTGATGTGCCAACAATTCACAACCCAGTCCAAGAAAAGCAGAACATGCTAAAGTGGCAGATGACAAAGAAGTCAGAAATCAAATCAATGAATTAGAAGAAAAAGATTTAATTCAAAAATCCTCTTCTCAGTACTCTGTCCATGCTTTGTTGTTAGAAATCATTCAGAAATAAAAAGTGTTAAAAGCAAGAATGGTGACCGATCATAATCTTTCGAATTCCATAACTGTGAATATAAAATGGCCTATTCCAAATAAGGAACAAATAATTCAGGAAGTAACAAACGGTAAATGTTTCAACAAGTTTGACTCCACATTTGCTTATCACAAGGTCAAAATCAGAAAAGAGGTGTCTATAACAGCCTTCACAACTTCTAAAGAGCTCTATGAATAATTGGTCATGTCTATTGACCTGAAAAATGCTCTAGCACAATTTTCACAAAGAATCGATAAGATATTTTCCCCATTCTTTAAATTTATTGCTAATTATATACATGATTTTGTGGTGCTTTCTGACAATATTTAAGAACATTTGCAGCGGTGTTTTAGATCAGTCTATAAGCATGATATTGGGCTAAGCAATGATGTAAACAAGAGAATAATGATCCAAAATAAAATAGAATTCTTAGGAGTTGTCATACAAGATCACAAAATAAAAATGCAGCCACGTGTTTTACAAAAAAATCAATTATTTCCTGATATATTTTGTAGTTTAGAACAATGTCACAGATTTTTTAATTTTATAAATTAGGTACATAGGTTCTTACCTAACATTTCAAAATCTTGTACCCAGATAAGTGATGCCATGAAGGAAAAATTACTCAATTAGATAGAAAATGCTTTAGTCATTGTCCTTGACAGTAAAAAAATCTGTCAAATGTTACCAATACTAACACCTTTTTCTAAAGGACCTTTTATAGTTCAGATTGATACATCACCAAGCATTTGGGTTGCAATACTAAGATAATGAAGGGAATGAGGAACTCTTTATGTACAATTCAAGTCAACTGAAAAATCATGAACTTAATGATTTCCCTGCTGAGAACGAGATTCTTGCAATTGTTAAATCTATTGAAAAATGGCAAGCTCTCCTCTCAAAAAAACACTCTTAATTAGAACCCACAAATGGAATTGCAAGTTGTTTATAAGGAAGCCCATAGGACAGTACACCTGGTAGCAAAATTAAATGATGTTATATGATATTGAAGTTCAATGTATATATGAGATAAAGATAATTGTTTGCCCCATGCTCTTAAACGAGAAATGGCTCATATCAGTATGTTTTGACGAAGAATCCCAGCAGATTATATTTCAGATGAAAAAGGGGAAGAATTGCTCAATAATCCAAAATATCTGCTTCAACAGGCAAACCAATCAATTCAAATAGTTCAAGATCAACAAAGTTTGCTTCAAAACCATCCTCCCATCACTACCCCTGCTGTAGGTTTTCATTTAAATTGTAGTAATCAATTTTGTATTCTGGCTAAAACTCCCAAATGGAGTTCAAGAACACTTGTATTAATTAAATTTTTGTTATCAATGAGGTTTTCGATGAAATAATCCTACCTTGAGAATTATATAAACCAAGACCAGCATTCATTAAAGGTATCACACATATCTGCCATAATGATTGTAAGGCAAGATATTACGGTACTAATCATATTATAATAAAGTTCCCTTGCCAGCACCTATGCCCCATTTCAAACTGTCCACAAACTTCCTTAATAGCTCAAAATTTCTCTCGTGGACTTGGGATAGCGATTTCCCAATCCCTATAATAGAATTTAGTCCATCCTCCAAATGATTAATATAAATATCATATGATGGGAATTTCGCATGCACAAGATGAAAAAAACTACAAAGAGGATGTGGTAGACTTCAGAAACTACAAAGAGGATGTGGTAGACTTCAGCTAGTGCATACTTCATAAGACAAATGGGAAGTGAAAAGCATTTCACATCCACGTAATGAGATTTTTGAAATTAAGATCTTAAACCTTGATATACAGAAAACAAATTTAACGTCAAAGGTTCCAAGATCCCTACTTAGATTGATAGCACAAAATGTGTAAAGCCTTGTACTAAATTCTACATCCACTCAATCAAAAAACAACACATCAAAGAGAATTTTATCCCTGGACAAACAGGTGTCTTACAGGAACAGATTCCCAGTCTAAAAGAAACGTACTTGTTTGACTGATCTGTTCCCAAAAGATGTGAACAAAGATTTTGTATCTTGGTCAATCCATAATCGAAAAACAGTAATTGTGTAATTTAACATTTTTTTCTTTTAAATTACATTAACATGCCAAAACATTTATAAAATCAAATTTTATCTTAAGGGAATTTTTTACTTTGTCAGCTTCCAGATCTTAACCAATTTTTCTGATTATAAACTCAGGTCCATTGCCAAATCGTACCCGGCTACAATCTTAGCAGAGCTGAAAATAACGCTATCATAAATTCTAATAACAGTCTTATGAGTAGATCTGTGCACAATTTTTACCCCCGATCCTCACAAGCACATTCAAAGAGTAATAAACAATCTGTTTCTTATGCCATGACAGTAAGAGCCACCTATATCAAATTAATATGATTTAAAACTAGAACTAGAATAGTCAATGAAATGCAATCCTAGAGACACCTAGGTATACATGATCCATTAGCGAGCTGACTACTAACTCATCCCACTAAGGAAAGAGATATGACAATAACAAACTTTCAAGGGAACCTCACTCCCAACTTCATTCTGACATCCCTTGAAACTCCATATCTAATAGGTGAAAGCAATAAAACTATAACTCCAGGGCAATTGAATCAGGCCCAAACAAATAGCAAGCCTACCCTTCAACCTATAATCCAAAACATTACTATGTAACTACATATGAAAAGCCTATTATGAAATTGGCACAACGCCTATGTCTTGTCCATGGTAGTGAATTGAAAGCATCATATATGCAAGTGGAGCCATGTATGCGTCATGTCATCTGCTAGGGGCAACCAATCCCTAGAGTTTTCTTCTTATAAATAAATTGCATCACCATGTAAAACACAACAAAACAGCTAAGCTTGCACGGTTTCCCTTTTTTATATGATTGGCATCCTCAAATCATCTAGACTTGTCATATATTGTTCATTCTACAGAGATATCTAATAAAATCTATTGAAAACTTTAATACCTAGAGACACTATAAAATATCCCATTAAACACAATTCAACAAAGCTTGAGAAATCCACTTACCCAAAAGCTTTTTCTAGTTGCCCACAATTACACTAGAAAAGGCCATGACCATGCAAAGGGAATTTTGGCACTCTTGTGCCTCCATTAGTTATATGGATTATCTAATAGAGAGGAACTATCTTAATATGAGATAGTTACAAAAATCTTAAATCTTCATCATCATTACTGACAGTATTTCAAAAGCTTAAAGCTAGCGAGAAGCAAGGGAACCACAAGGAACTAGTGGAACCTAGAGAAAATTTCACATAATTATATAAAATTGCAAGCACATCATATGTTAAATAATTTGGGCAACACATGCCAATTGTCATTTGGGAGCACGGAGGTTATGATGTGTCATACTTTGCCCATCAAGCTAATGAGAGTTCCATCTGCTTCCAGCCAAATTACCTTCCATTAGAGAATGTTGCAGGCTATGCCCATTTCTACCCCTATACTTCGCTCAAATGTATCAAAGTCCCAAGTATGAGTCCAAGGATGAGTTCCCCTTGGGTGTGCCAAATGCATGGCCTATATCACCTACATCGTCTAAGCCATGTAATACGTGTACTTGGGCATACCCACATGGTACACACCCCAAAAAAGGGTGTTCCAAAATAGCTTTTTCCTTTAAATACACAATTCTTGGAACAAAAAACCCTAAAACCTAAAAAGTGACAAAGAAACACAAAACACAAACACTCCTACATATCATTCCCTCATTGTTTGTCATTACTAGTTGCTGCTAGTTCTTTTAGTGTTGAAGGATCAAAAGGGCCTACTTTATAAGTGCTGCAAGGATCAAATAACTTGCATCAAGGAGATTCATCATTCAATGCATATATTTATTTATTTTTAATTACCAATTTTTAAACATTTATCTCCAAGCCTCTTATGTTTTTCGAAACATTTTATTCTCCTCTTCCAAATTGTCACTCATTTTCAGTATATCCTAAAGTTACATTGTTATTTTTTAGTTTTTCTACGTTGACATAGCCTATGGTTAAATTTTTAACAAATATCTTGATGTTTTTTTCCTTCAAAATATGTAGGTACCAGTTTCATTATAATGGCTGCTAGTTCTAGTTCTATGTACCAAGTCACAAATAGGCAGCTCAGATTTGACCAATCAACACCTCTTTGGCAATATGTCACAATGATTGAGCAACTTGAAAAAGCTAGCATTATCTTTAGTCTTGTAGTCAATACCATTATGAGTATATGAGTTTGAATAATCAAGTGTAAGTTCAGATTTGTGCAATCACTAACCAAGGAATTAGAATTTACCGAAGGCTGAGACCAATCAACACCTCTTTGGCAATATGTCACAATGATTGAGCAACTTGAAAAAGCTAGCATTATCTTTAGTCTTGTAGTCAATACCATTATGAGTATATGAGTTTGAATAATCAAGTGTAAGTTCAGATTTGTGCAATCACTAACCAAGGAATTAGAATTTACCGAAGGCTGAGCACACGGGTCACGAAAGGAGTGAATTTTCTTTTAAATCAAAGGGCAAGAAGAAGAATTATCTTTTATATCAATGAGTAAGAAGACGAATATACTCCAACCAAGAAGCAAAATCAGATCTGATCCTTTGGGCCAACCAAGGATAACACGAGCTGCCTACAGGACCATCTCTATTTCTCCAATAGTGGCTGCAACATATCAATATATTTGAGATTATTTTCCGTAAAAGATGATAATTCTTTCCTTTCCCACAAAGGAATAGGTTGAAATGCAAGTCCTTTAGGAATGGCATTTGAGAATGAAGCAAAGTTCATTGTAAATGAGCATAGGATGTGTTACCTTTAAACCAATGGGCTTCTTTTAAACCTCATGTGATCACCATATTACCAAAAAAAGAGAACGATGATTAGTCAGACACACAAGAAGTTATATAGATCTGGGGTATGAAAAGGTGAACACCTCAATATTGGTAAAGGGAACAAAATAAAGATTTTAAAGAGATAACACTACATTAATTTACAGATTCATGGAGTAAAATGGGAGTTTCATTCTGTCTGATGGATGGAAGGATTGCAAAACCAAGTCCTTAAATTATGCCATTGCAGTGTGTCCTAATGGAATAATGTTTTAAAAGGCATTTGATTGCAACATACAAAAGAATGATGCAAACTTCATTGACAACATCCTCAATCAATCAATTGAGATAGTAGATTCTCAAATGGTCCAACTCATAACAAACAACACTAAAAACTGTAGGTCAGCGAGTTCATCGGTAGAGGCAAGATAAAGGTACCTTTTTTGATACCATGTATTGAAGATCACACAACAAATACTGAACCAAAAACTTCAAAAGCTTTACCACCTTACACACCTCGCAACCAGTAGAACACACTCAAAGCTTACAGCCCACAATAGCACTGTTTCAACTTTTTGCTCAGTCCACTAGGAGTTAGAAAATGGTCATTTTTTAATGCGTCCCCCTTTCTTCCTTTTTAAAAAAACTTCATCAATAAATACGATCATCCTTATTCCTGCCTTTTTTACGCCCAAAAAGCATGAACATATTTTTCGAATCTCCTTTCTATTCAAAAAGAAGCAGCCACTTCTTTTCTTTAAAAAATAACGTATTGCAGAGAAATCGCAATCTTTAAAAGCAGTGGTTCTACATTTTTAATGCCAGCCATATTAAGGATACTTAAAAACAGAAGCTCCCTTTTTTAAATCGGTCATCTACACGAGACATTGAATATGCCAAAAACCAATGCATTCCAAAAAAACTGACTCATTTATTACTTCCTCTTTTTAAAAATAATCAAGCTCACCACATATTGCCCAACACAACTTTAAAAAAAGTGGTTCAGAAAATCTCCACGACTGCATCTTTTCGCTTTTTCTCAGCTTGACCACACACCACAAACTCTATAAAAAGATCTACCGATTAATTTCAGAATCACCCCAAAAAAATATTTTAAAGGCATCACATGCTGTGCTCTTCAACAAAAATAAGGCACTTCATTTCCATATGCCACGAAGGCACCATGATGTTGAAACCATTTACCATATGCTTTTTAAAAAAAACAAAGGTGCCACGAATTTCTCCCACAACTTGACACAACCCCCAAAAATAAATCTTCGTCGTTTTAACCCAAACCATGTTCGGAAATATTCCCACACCAAAAAGAATTAATTTTGAAGCCATTCAAAAAAAAATAAGATACGATTCCACTAAAACTTGATCCTTTTGACTATTCAAAGCTGGCAAGGCAAGTAGAATATTCAACTCATGTCATGACATAAAAAGACTGAATTGTCACAACTGGAAGACAAGCGGCTAACAAAACCAAGCAAGCTCACACACTGTTGATGCAGACACACAAGTAGGCTGCTCAAGCATCTCAAGCACCCAAGAAGGCAAGCAACTCAACTAAACTACAACTTCAAAATTAGCCTTGACAGCAATGACAAAAATTCCAACAAACTCCCCCTTTGTCATTGATGGCAACTCCAACTCCAACTGTAACTTCTTGAAACCAAGAAAACATAACTTCTCCCCTTGAGATCTTGCTCCCCCTTTGACATCAATGACCGATACAAAGCTACAATGTAACCAAAAACTGATACAAATTTGTTATTAACTCTCCAAACACAAAAGAGGGACATAAAATAATACAATCAATATTCCCCCTATGTAATACAACCCTTCAATAATGGAGTGATACCACTCCTAACTGTTGTCTTAACCTTTCAAAAGCATCTCTGGGCAAGGGCTTAGTAAAAACATCTGCAAGCTGATCCTTAGTAGAAAGGTATTCAAGCTTTACCTGCCGATCACTGACTTGTTCACACAAGAAACGATACTTGATCTGAATGTGCTTATTTCTAGAGTGCAAAACAAGATTTTTAGATATGTTAATAGCACTCATGTTATCACCAAAAATAGAAATGGGATGACTGAAATCTACCTTTAAGTCTTTCAAAGTTTGCTTCATCCAAAGGACCTGTGTGTAGTAGGACACTACTGCTATATATTGTGCTTCAGCAGTTGAAAGAGAAACAGAAGCTGCCATGAAACCAAACACTTCCCAAGGAAGAAAGCACCTCCACTTGTGCTCTTCCTGTAATCAACAGAGCCACCCCAATCTACATTTGTATAGGTTGTAAGTGAGAAATCATTTCCACTAGAATACCAAAAACCATACTCCATAGTACCTTTGAGGTACTTGAAAATCCTTTTGACTGGATGAACATGTGTCTCCTTAGGGGCAGCCTAAAATTTTGCAACATATCCTACAGCCTGCATTATATCAGGTCTACTAGTTGTAACATACAACAAACTACCTATCATAGACCTATAAAGACTTTGATTAGGATTTGATGATTCATCATCCTTACTAAGTTTGCAACTAGTTGCCATAGGAGTTCTAACAAGAGTACAATCTTCCATTTTAAACGTCTACAACATCTCTCTAACATATTTAGTTTTTGAAATAAAAATACCTTCCTGAGATTTATGTATTTATAGCAAGAAAGATAGCTCTCCCGACATAGACATTTTAAACTCCATCTTCATACTTGTTGCAAAAACTTCACACATTTGTTCACAATCACTACCAAAAATTAGATCATCAACATACACAACTACGATCAGCATATGTGCTGGAAACATTCTAATTGCTTCTAATCTAGCAACTGGTGTAAAGGTTTTATCAAAATCTATACCTTCAACCTGAGCATAACCCTTACACACTAATCTTGCAGTGCTTCTCACCACTTACCCATCCTCATTCAACTTGTTCCTGAAAACCCACTTTGTGTCAATCACATTCTTGTCCTTAGGCCTTGGAACAAGTTCCCAAGTTTCACTCGTTTGAATCTGATCTAACTCTTCTTTCATTACTGCAATCCAAGATTTGTCTTTTGTTGCCTCTTCAATAGTTTTTGGTTCAATCATGGACAGCAGTGAAATGCCATCATCCTCATAGTAATTAGCATACCTTCTTTATGCTCTAGGTCTGTCCTCTTGCATAATCTGATCAATAGGATGGTTCTTTTCAACAAACCTTGATGTAGTCTTGAGAGAGGTTCTAATAGATGCTTTATTTCTATCATGTGAAGTTGTTTGGACAGGTGATGTATCTGTTGTATCAACATGATTGTCTGCAGTTCCAGCCTCAAAACATGCATCAACTCCTTCATTTTGATTGCCATCAAGGGTATTTTCTGCATTGTTACTTGCTGTCCCAACTTGTGTATTGGTAGAAGTTTGATGATCAACATTTTCAGCCTCATCATCCTGCAAGCTATCATCAAAACTTTGCAATTTCTTAGAGGAGTTAGCAATCTCATGAATTTTCACATTAGTGCTTTCAACTATCTTATGCAACCTCTTATTGAAACATTAATAGGCTTTACTTTTTGAGGAATGTCCTAGAAAAATACCCTCATCTGCTCTAGGATCAAATTTACCTAAATTATCCTCATCTTTTTTAATATAACAAGGGCTGCCAAAGATCTTAAAATGCTTAACAGTTGCTGCCTTACCATTCCATAATTCATACGGCGACTTGTTGTACTTTGCCCTTACCAAACTTATATTTTGAATATAGACAGTTGTATGAACTACTACTTTCCAAAAGCAATCACTTACCTTAGATTCATTCATCATGCTTCTAGCCATCTCTTGAACTGAACTATTTTTTCTCTCAACTACCCCATTCTATTCAGGTGTCGTAGCAACTGAAAATTGTCTTTTGATACCAAACTTCTCACAAAAACTTACAAAATCATTAGATGTAAACTCACATCCATTATCTGATCACAAGTATTTGATTTTCAATCTCTTCTCATTCAAAAACAAAAACTTTAAAAGCTTTGAGCTTCCCCAATGGTTCTATTTTTTCCTTCAAAAAGGCCACCCAAATCATATGAGAATAGTCATCAATTAAGAGTATAAAGTATCTCTAACCTTGCATGGTTGCAGTCCTTGTTGGTCCACACAAATCGGCATGAACCAGCTCTAGAGGCATTGTGCTTCAGTACTCCTTTGTTTTAAAACTCCTACGAGTTTGTTTACCCAATTGACAATCTTTACACACTATGTCAAATGGTTTAGTGAGTTTTGGAAAGTCTCTCACCACCTCCTTGTTGATCTGAACAACACTGTCAAAATTTATATGACCAAGTCTCCTATGCCACAACCAAGATTCATCAAGTAGACTCAAACAACAAGTATCACTTTTAGCATCATCAAGAAAGTATAAGTTATTCGCTTCCCTACTGGCTTCAGCAATATGAACACCATCTTTACTAATCTTGCAACAGTCAGAACAAAAAGTTAAACTATTACCTTGATCACACAATTGACTAACACTAAGCACATTCTCAACTTTAGTCTTTCCATCATTCAACATGAGAGTACCTTTACCTACAACCTTATCAGATGAGTTTCCACCAAATCTTACCTTACCACCATTTGATTTCTTAAGAGTTAAGAACTTCTCTCATCTCCAATCATGTGTCTGGAACAGCCACTATCCACATACCAAATGTCTTTCTCACTCCATGCAAGAAGAGTCATTTGTACAATCAGAGACTTTGTTTCAACCTTTCTTTCTTTCTTCCTCCAAACTTTGGTCTCCTTAGCCTTTCTATTAATATCTTTCTTTGAGAAATCTGCCTGTCAATCTTACAAAACCTTGCACTATGCCCAATGTTATTACATTTATAGCAAACATAAATATAATCTCTCAGAGGAGCAAAAGAGTTCTTGTTTGAAAAACTGAAATTATTTCTAAAAGACACCCTAAAATTTATTGCCATGTGTCCAAAATAGTAACAAGCAAAACAGTAACCATGAAAGAATGAATAATTAAACCTAGTTAAGTGTGCTTGTCTAGTACTGAAGGGCTGCCTAAAACCATTATTTCTGATTTTTGTAGAAGAATACCTTGAGCTATCACCTTTAAGAATCCGTTGTTCTTCTTTTGAGGACTTTGAGCTTCGGACTTCTTCAAGGCCAACTCCACCCTTATCTAAAGATTGTTTTTGAGAGGCTAACAGATTATCAAATGAAAGTGAGCTTTTCTGATTTATCTCTTCTTAGTTCAACAGTGTTGATGATTTCTCTATCTTTCTAAGAGTAGCAATCTCAGCTTCAAGTTTCTCACAGCTTTCACCTTTTAGCTTAATCTGATTTCTTAACTCGTCTTCCTATTTCTTGGCTTCCTAAATCTGAATTCTCAGATCATTAATGATTTTCTTGGCATCTTCAAGAGCTTGTGATTTTACAGATTTTTCTTCACTTTCCTCTTTGAGCGACAACTTCAAACTCGGGATTTTCTTTTTAAGACTTTTAATTTCACTAAGAGCACTTAAGAATTCTTGTTCAAGTTCCACTTCTCCATCTTCTTCTCCAAAAATCATCTTCATCTTCTTGATTTTTTGTGTGAATTTCCTCCATAGCCATGAACAAGATCTCATCACTCTAAGATTCATCATCACCTTCGTTAAATGAATCACTCTCCTGTTTTTAATAAAGACTCTTCTTAGAATCCCAAGTCTTCTTGTCTTTACCTCTATACTTTTTGTTAAATTTTGGCTTTTTTTCATTAATGTTGTCTTCATTAAGCTCATATGGAAATTTGGCTGCAAAACGTCTAGATTTGCCACAGTTAAAGCATCTGAGAGAGGTCTTCTTCATGTTTTTTGCTAAAGTCCTTTAACTTTCCAGCGAACAATGCTTCTTCCGAGTCTAAATCATCATTTGAACAGCTACTTGAAGCTTGTTCCTTTCGTTTGCCTTTCTTTGAAGCTTTGAATAAAGTCTCCCTTTTTGAAGATTCTATATTTGTCCTCATCTCATATGCATTCAATATACCATGGAGCTTGTCAATGGTCATATGATCAACATCAACATCTCTTCAACAATAGAAATCTTTGCATCAAACCTTAAAGGTAGAGACCTTAAAAAAATTTGTATAACTTTATCATCAACTATTTCTCCTAAGCCTTTAAGAGATTTAACCACTTCCTCGACCCTTAGAAAATATGTTGTAACATTTTCTTCATCTTTCATTTTCAGACTTTCAAATTGCATCCAATGAGTCTGAAACTTGGCTTTTTTCATTTTTTCATCTCCTTCGTAGGCATAATTAAGCTTATACCACATTGCTTGAGCACTGCATTCAAATCCATTGCATTGCATTCAAAGGCCCTCTTTTCATCAGCAGAAGATGGAAGATTTTGAGGTGCGTAGCCTGACAAAACGATGTTCCAAACTTCGAATCCAAGAGACATCAAATATGCTCTCATTCTGACAAACCAAACGGCATAATTAGAACCATCAAATAGAGTAGCCCTATTCGTTGTTAGTCCTTCTAGGGCATTCATTTTGCGACGAAACAGAAACAGCCTTCAAGCTTTTGCACGACGAAACAGAAACAGCCTTCAAGCTTTTGCAGAAGGTAACTTAATAACTCCTCCTGTGAACGGATTATGATTTCCAACAATAACAATTTGCCTCAATAATTCCCAGCAACCATTTCACATCCACAGTACACTATCACATCTCAATATCAATATATTAGTTTACCTTGACATACCACAAAAACCAACTTTCAAAACTGTATAAGCAATCAGCAATCCACAAGAAAAATTAAGGACATCACAGCAAAGGTTTGGTAATTCGATGCACACCCAAAAAAAACTTTCAAAGCAATTTTTATCTTTCTAACCCCACTCAATCAAATACTTCAGAAGCTTTACCACCTTGCGCACCTCACCACCAGTAGAACACACTCAAAGCTTACAGCCCACGATAGCACTATTTCAACTTTTTGCTCAGTCCACTAGGAGTAAGAAGATAGTCATTTTTTAATATTGCCCCTTGCTCCTTTTTAAAAAAAATTTCATCAACAAATACGATAATCCTTGTTCCTCCCTTTTATACACCCAAAAAACATGAACATATTTTTCGAATCTCCTTTCTATTCAAAAAGACAGCCATTTCCTTTTTTAAAAAAACATATTGCAGAGAAATGCAATCTTTAAAAGCAACGATTCTACATTTTTAATTCCAGCCATATTAAGGATACTTAAAAACGGCAGCTCCCTTTTTAAAATCGATCATCTACACGAGACATCGAATATGCCAAAAACCGACACATTCTAAAAAAACGGACTCCATTTATTACTTCCTCTTTTTTTTAAAATCAGGCTCACCACATATTGCCCAGCACAACATTAAAAAAAAAGCGGTTCAGAAAATTTCCACGACTGCATCGTTTCCCTTTTTCTCGGCTTGACCACACACCACAAACTCTATAAAAACATCTGCCAACTAATTTCAGAATCACCCCAAAAAAAAATTTAAAGGCATCACATGTCGTGCTCTTCAACTAAAATAAGGCACCTTATTTCCATATGCCACAAACGCACAAGATGTTGAAACCATTTACCATATGCTTTTTTTTAAAAAAAGGAGCCACGAATTTCTCCCACAACCCAAAAATAAATCTGCACCATTTTAACCTAATCCATGTTCGAAAATATTCCCAAACCAAAATGAAATAATTTTGAAGCCATTAAGAAAAAATTAGATACGATTCCACTAAAATTTGATCCTTTTGACTATTCGAAGCTGATAAGGCAAGTGGAATATTGAACTCATGGCATGTCGTAAAAGGACTGACTTGTCGCAACTGGAAGACAAGTAAACAGCTGACAAAACCAAGCAAGCTCACACACTGTTGATGCAGACACACAAGCAGGCAGCTCAAGCACCTCAAGCAACTCAAGTACCCAAGAAGGCAAGCAGCTCAATTAAACTACAATAAACTTCAAAATTAGCCTTGACATCAATGACAAAAATTCCAACATGTATTTGTCCACCCATTCAACTCAGTGTTTCAAAACATTGTCATGCAAATTTAGGGCATCAAATAAATCTACATCGAGGCAAAGGAGATTCAAATGTTTGTAGCAAATCACCATGTCATAAGACATCTTTAGGCCTACATGTTAGAGTTGTTGAAGGTAACTTTATGAAAATCCAATCTTTCATTTTGAATTAATTTATGTCGCTATAAAATTTTAAATTTACCATTTTCTATTATTTATTGTTTTAACTTTTTTCACATCATATTAGGTTATTGAGACTCAATTCACATCACACAATCGTCTTGAAACAAATTGTGAAGGTGCAAGAGCATTGAGGACCATGTTCATCAACAACCTTCCGAGTGCATAGAGGTAGTCAGATTCAAAGAGGAACCAAAAGATCAACGTGTTGATCTTGGATGATGCTGTGTGGGCTCATGTGTATTATCTTTTGTGTTACACTTATAGCCCATTGTAAGTATGATAAAGTTTTAGTTTTAGTTTTAGCATGACAATATGAAATCCATGAAACTAAGAATAAAAGAAATAATAGCAACTACAGAGAATAACCGCACAAAGACATTATTCACAATCATGAGTAACAAACAAACAAAAGTAAGACACCTCTACAAAGATAACCCACTCGGTTGAAACCACCATCCACATTGCATTTGCTCATATTAATAACTCCCTTCAGTGCATCACTAAAGTGATGCGAGCCAAAAATAATTATGGTATAACAGTTACCAGCAGTATATCAACTCATTGCTCAGCAATGTTCAAAGTATCAAGGTGAAACAGAGGCAATAATTAATTTCCTAAATGAACTAGAAGAAAGACTTGCAATAATTTGTGACTGTTAGCAGAGTGTCATCAAGGAACAAGAAGAAAGCCTTGCAAAGTGTTCAAAATAAATTCAGCAGCAAACAGTCCCCAAGAGAGCCTCCAACTCAGATAGTTTCAATATAATTGAGTTCACAGTCCAAGTTGACCCTTACAATGCACCCCATGAAGATCCATGACTGGCCAAATGTCAAACCTCACTGTTCTCTGGACGATCCAAACATCTGAAGGTGTGGTTTATTGAAAACTTCTAATGATATGTCTATTTAATATTGTTAACAGCTTATACTTATGTTTCTTTCATTAATAATTGTAGTTTAGGGTATCTTTAATCTCCATTAGGACTATAATCTTTAATCCTCTATGCTATTAATCATCCATATAGATGTTCTGTAACACTCCTGCTTGGTCCAACCAACCTGAAATCAGGTTTTCTGTACATTTGATATTTATCAAAATTAAGTTTACTTTTATCAAACCAAAAATCAAGCAAAACAATTGCTGAGCACTACTGGGAATCGGGATACTATACTTGTTAAAAAACATAATCAAATTTGTCAGAGATAATCCATGCATACTAATCAATAGTTCTGAAGAATTCACCTGAAATAAGTTCCTTCTTGCTTCCTTCTGAAGATATACGATACCACTGAATACTACAATTCACAATGTCTAGTGCATTATCTGCACAAGTGATGATCCGCAAATATGAACCTAATGACTCAGCACCCTCTAAGTCATACAAATGTTCTTTATTCTGTTCATGTCTTTTGGTGACAGCCAACTGCAATCAAAACAAAATATTGCATCAACAAATGAACTCCAAAGTGACAAACTAAATTTAAAGATGTGTTGTAAACAACAAATCAACAAAGAACACCTAATAAAACAACCATCCATCTGCAAGGACAGTCATTCACTGAAAAGGCATTATCCAATTCACTACAAAAAATATCCCCCATAGATATGGTATAGTGGCTTCTTGACAAGAAATTACCAAAATGTACGATCTGGCAGTTAGTATCCATACCACAAATGCTCCACAATCCCTTGAGATTAATCTTATTCAAGATCCTCAAAATATTTCCAAAAGGAAAAAACTAATGGACAGAAGTACATATTTAATTCAATAACCTCATGCAGAAAATATTACAGCTGTAGCAATAGGGAAGTTAGCGATTGTTCCCAGATGCAGCAGAGTTCCATGAAAACTTGGGCTTCTACTAAATTTGGAAAGTTTAAAGAGGGGTTTAAATCAAGATCTAGTAAACCAAATCACCGATTTGGCTAAGAAACCTAAATGTGCTAAGGGTGCCAACATTCTATCTAATAAAGTATAGGATAGAGTAGAATGCATCAAAGATGTAATTCTATCAGCTAGATACGATTTGTTTAAGAATTGCTATAATTGTACTAAGAAGCCCAGCCCAAAGTGCAATATCTAGAAATTTGACCCAAGGAAGTTGAGATTACCAATGTTTTTGTTGATGTCAATTTAATTTTTTCTATCTTCAATAGCTATAATGATATAATCCCAATACTAGATAGTTCAAGGATATGTTGGGGAAGGTAATATTCATACTAAACAAGGATTTAATGTCCCCTTTTTTACGCCTCCTATGGTTGGCCAATTTTTAGGGTTTCCTGGATGTTTCCAGTTTTGCATGCAGTATTCCAATATTCTTGGTGAGCTCAGTTCTCAGTTTTAGCGGTTTTCATCAACAATCGCTATTTATAGTAAGTTCTTCTATGGCATCAATCATTTTGGGTTTTTCTGAGTTTGTTCTCTTTGGTCCCTAGAGAACACTTTTATTTGAAGTAAGTGTTTCCATCGCGCTAATCATTCTGGGTTTTTCTAAATTTCTTCTCTTTGGTCCCCAAAGAACACTGCTATTTATAATAACTGCTTGCATGGCATTAATCTTTATGGGTTTTTTGGGGTTTGTTCTCTTTGGTTTATTAGAGAACATTGTTATTTATAGCAAGCTCTTGCATGGCGCTAATCTATCTAGTTTTTTCTAGGTTTGTTCTCTTTCGTCCATGGAGAACACTTCTATTTATAGTAATTATTTGCATGGCACTAATCTTCCTTATTTTTTGGGTTCGTTCTCTTTGGTCCTAGGAGAACACTTCTTTTTATAGTGTGAGCTCATGTGGCCATCAATTGTGACCTTACAAATTCAGTTGATTCTAGCAATGCTACTACTTTGGGATCGTTGATGATTGTGTTAATGATCTTGATGACTTATGGTCCTCATATAACCCTAATATTTATAGTATGAGCATGTGTCAACATCAGTTGTCTTCTGACAGCTTCAGTTGGTTCAGGCAGTGTTACTATTTTGGGACAATCAATGATTACCTTGATAATCATATCTTGATGACTTACGGTGTTTTAAGGTATTATTTAAATAACATTAAAGTATTAAAGTTAAATTGTATATCTAACTTAACGTTATTTAAATTTTATAAACTAACCTTATATTGGCGCCTAGGGAGTTAAAAGATTTTAAATTATTTAATAAGGTGCTTTTTAGAAGTGGGTGCCAACATAGGGAGACATTAGGAGTTGATAAAGTTAAATTGAAAAGATTGCACAACCCTAATTAGGGCATTGAGATTACATTTTATAAATAATGGATTTTGGAGCTCATTTGCTCTATGTCAAGTTTATTATTTCTAATACTTCTCTTTAAGAAAACCCTACGTGGTTCTGGAGATTTCAACTTGGTCCATCTATCAGACTTCCTAAGGACGAAACCCCTCTTGAAGAAGATTAGCCATAGTAGTGAAAGTTTTACTCCGACGAATATGTTGGAGATATCTTACAGGTATTTCACAATGCCTTTCAGATTGGAGATTTCTTTGTGTGGTTATTTCAATGACAAGATTGCAAGAGAGTTTGGCATGGAGATTTGGAGGTTTTCAAAGACATTTTTCCTACATCTTCCTGGTGTGGGTTTACTTCATTTCTTGGTGACAGTTTATTATATATTTAGCATGTTGTTAGAAAGGGTTTTGGTGCTGGTTTTCCCTTGCTCATATTGCGGTGTGTTCGAGATATCTTACAAGTATTTCACAATGCCTTTTAGATTGGAGATTTCTTTGTGTGGTTATTTCAATGACAAGATTGCAAGAGAATTTTGTGTAGAGATTTGGAGGTTTTCAAAGGCAATTTTCCTACATCTTCCTGCCGTGGGTTTACTTCATTTCTTGGTGACGGTTTATTATATATTTAGCATGTTGTTAGAAAGGGTTTTGGTGCTGGTTTTCTCTTGCTCATATTGTGGTGTGTTGGCCTTTTAAGGGTTTGGTGCGAGGGGTTATTTCTGAAACAATTCATTCATGCATTTTTTGTAAGCTCTTCTTAGGTGGTGTGGGAATATGTTTTGGTGAAGAAACTATATTTTCAAGTCGTGGTCAAGGAGGTGCTTTTCTGATATTTTCTGCTTTTCATTGTGATTAGAGATCTTACCTTGGTCTGATTTAGCTTCAGAACTGATTGCCACTGTGCTGTTAATATTTGGAGCAGATGTTTCAGTACTAGTCCAGTGAACAGTGCCAATTTGGCTTCAAGATCATGGTGCAATATCTCTGATTTGTATTTCATTGCTACTGTTATATTAAATGCTTATTTTGCACCAGCAAATGAAGGATTTCTTTGTCAAGTTGAAACATGTGTTGAAGTCTTATTAACTCGGCAAATAAAGGTCAGTTTCAGAGGTTTATTCTTGTTGGCTGTTCTGAATTTATATGTTGATATAGATTTTCATTTCAAGTAATTCTTGCATCTATGTATTATCATTGTCTTTCAAACCAAGACAAAATCAAGAAACTAAAAATCTGAAACTCAAAGTTCTGCAAACAAGTATCCTACCTTTCACATAGTATACAAACCGTTTGTTAAAATGTCATGGAAAAGAATGCAATCAGTTCGGGTGCCAGCTGTTTGACAATATACCTGAATACTTAAATCATTGAAAGTCAAAGGGAAACTGCAAAAAAATTAGGTTGAGAATTGGGGTAGCATATTACAAAGGAGCTAATCAAAGAGGTTTTAAACCTAACCTCAGCAAAAAATCAAAAGATTGACTTTCATAAATTATGTTGAGAATACAAAGGGACAGAAACAAAAATATGGTGAACCAGCTCCCATATCACATGCCAAATGATATGGCTGAAAGAATAACACCTATACCCAATAGAGAAGTTGAACCTCTCAATAGAGACACATTTAAAGAATATTTCAAGATGACCTACATAGAACACTACAAGCTGTTAGGAGTTAATTACAGGATCCAAATACATGTGGTCTCAATGATGTTAACTAGTGATATTCAACATAGACATGTTAATAGATTGTTTTATCCTGCCTTGTATTTTGTAGAGGATGCAATGAGGATCACAAAATATATCTACAATCACCCTTGGTTCCTCACTTGATGAGTGACCACAGCCAAGGGAAAGAGTTGGTAAGATCGGGTGTCACAAGGTTTTTAACGATTTTCTTAATGTTATAAAACATTATTGGTTCATTGACGGTTTTGAAAAAAAAGTTTGTGAGTCAATAATGGCTAGACTCAACTTAATAGATCAAGCCTAAAAGAGAGAGGATTGCATGCATAGTCTTTGACAACCTATCTGCACAAAGAGCTATGAATTAAGTCTTTCATTATAAATGTTTCACTTTAGCCTTTTTGTATTTTTTAATTGTAGATGTTGAAGCCCTTGGTTAGAGTTCTCCTCTTGGTAGATAGGGAACAAACCCCAATGAGGTTTCTTCATGAGGCCATGGATAAGGACAAGGAGAAATCAAAAGTTATTACAAGGGCGACCACCTCAAATTTGATCTTACATGGGACATTATTGATAAGAGGTGGAACAATCAACTCCACTGACCCATCTATGTAGCAAGGTACTTCCTTAACCCTCATTTTTTCTTCTTAGTTCCTTGTGGAGAGGTTATGGAGGGCCTCACTACTTGCATTTAGATGCCGACAACAGAGGTTAAGGTGAGAGACCTCATTGTCAAATGAATTGCAAAATAATTGGGAATCAAAGTGTAGGCTTTCTCTTCAAACCTGGCTAAGAGATGAAGAACCACTCAAAGACTAGGTATAATATTTGTCGCATGTATCTTACAAGTTACAAATTTCAAATTTACAAATTTACAAATATTTGTATTGAATATATAAATAATGTGATCGAATATATTTTGACTTGGCTTTCTAGCTATTCAATATCATTTTGTAGACTATTGGTGGACAAATTGAGGTGGAAATACCCCAAATCTCCAGATAGTTGCCCCTTCTGTCTTATGCCAACTCATGTAGGGAGACTCTCCTTCTCAAATTTCACACATGCAAATCACCTAAATGATTTGACTTAAAATGGTTTAGGGTACTCCCCTATCATAAATTAACTCAAAAACAAGGAGATTAAATAGGAAACATGCAAAACCTATTTCTTGCTTTCAATTGATTATACTGAGAATAAAGTTGCATAGTTGTTCTAAAATTACAATGACTTTAGCCTCAAAGGAAACATAAATAAATCTGAAATCTGATTTCAAAATCAGAAAAACATGCAAGAGAAAACTACAAGTAAATTCTCAACCTTCAAATCTAAAAAATAATCCTCATCTCTTGAGCTTCAATCTACCTTCTCTATCACTATTCTTCAACCTGCAAACTGAAAAATTGAAATCTCCAACTCAACCCTTCAATATATAGACTCAAGGAGGCTCAAAATACAACCATAAACATTACCATGGGTCAAAACAAGGTTCCGAAAAACCATGGTAAAAATCCAAACAATCCCAACTTAGTGGACAGCCTCTAAACATAGTAAATTGCTTCACATGACTTCCACATGGCCATCACTTTCTTATCCAATTCGGTACTTGTCATAAACATTCCCCAGACCCCAAAAACAGCACATGCAAAGACATGCAAGCTTCGGTTCCCCAATTTGGGAAGAACGCAAGTGACATGTGTCAACATGCATAGGCATGCATAACAAAAGTCACTAACTGCCAACATCCAAAGTGGGTGCATTGGTCAAGGATTCTTTCATTATGCCTTGCAACCTCAACCAACATGTATCCAACTCCTCTGTAAGACGCTACCTTAAGGACTTAACCAAATATTTAGGCTCAAAATACATTAAATTTATTTATCAGAACATTATTCCACATTGTACAAAAATAAAATGTTTTTTCTTTTTTTTTTCTCAAGGTTGCTCTTACACCACCTGATGCTCCTTCATCAGGCACACAATGTAAGAAAAAATTTGTGATAATAGATTCAAAAAATGGAGTTGAGTGGTAAAGCCACGCTTTCAAATTGTAAACAACTTCTAGCAAACTCCATCACTAAAACAGGTAACTCATAGGTTCTTTTCTCTCTTCTTTCAACACCTAGCCAAAACAAGCATTCTTCTCTGACATCTTAGCTCTACACTCAAACTCCTAAATGTCGAATGAATTCCACCATAAACCGTCCACATCCTCTAAATATATTTCCCATTCTCCACTAATCTAATGGGATTCAACCCACCATAGTCTAGCCACCTCCACCATAATGCACTTGCACTAATCTCTGCAACACCATACAAACCCTTCCTTGCATACCAATCATCACTACCAAATTTTATCTTAACCAACTCATCCGAAATAGGCAAATCGTCATCATTCTCAAATTTAATAAAGTATGATCAATATTCTCCTCTACTACAAGCCCATTATGCTCATATTCATTTTCATAATAACATTCAAAAAAATTAAACTTTACATCAATTACCTTCATTACTCCTACTTTAACCTTGTCTTCAACATGATATGTCACTAGTTTTATGTCTTTAGATAGACATATTGTTGTTGCAAATCAATCTTCCACATTCAAAGCAATGTTAGAACAACAATCCCTAAGATTCATCATCCACATTCTCTAACAAATAATCAAGCTTTGTAACTAGGCATCTTCATCTTCACAACTTTTAAAATAAGAATCATTGAAAAACTCCTCTTGTACCTTACCATCCTTTTCCTCGATTTCAACCTTCTCAAAATGATTTATTGTTGCAACAACCTTTTCCATTTCTATATTCTTATCCTCATCAAAGAAAACATTTAAATCTGATTTTACCGAATTACCTTCTGCTGCAACTTTTCCTCCACCTACAATAAGTTTTGTTAAGTTTTGGTGATCAGATTATAATTGCAAAATTATTAGCCAATAATTTGGATTCTTCCTGACAGGATAGTATCAATACGTTCAGACTATAAATTCAATCTGCCCTATCAATGATGATCTGAAGATAGACAGAGGAATCAAGACACAAAAGAGAAATTCAAACTGATTGTAGATAGTGTAATGCAGAATGGAAAATGAAGGAAACTCTACAGAACAAAGAACCCAATTTACTATAGATGCTGATCGAATCTGATATGTAGAATGTAGGACTGTGTTTTATGATGCTATCTTCTCCTTCTTATTGCCCTGCAGACGGAGGGAGAGATCGATCTTAAAATACTTAACGTGATGCCTGTTCCAAACAACACATCTCTGTTCAACCATCACGTCTCCCCCCCTTGAATTGGTTATGCATAAATACATCTAAATACTGCAGTTAGTTAATACGTTTTTACATAGAATCGATTCATATATTAATTGTTATGTAGCATCGATTCATATATGAATGGGTTCATGTACATTAAGCATTACATAGAATCGAATTATATATATATATATATTACTTGACAACGAATATTAATATCATTTCATCATATCAATATACTAATTAATTGGTGAACTAAGTTGTCTAATTCCGATTAGACAACTTAGTTGACTAAGTCAAATTAGAAGATTACTTACCGACACTAATCTTCAACACTCCCTCTTAGCTAAGGAGGAATCTTACTCAAGATCTGAGTCACATAGGTATAACCTCACTGTGATAGCAAATAGCATGGCAAATCCATAGACATCACCTCATGTGATGTCCATCATTATAGCTTATCCACGGATATCACCTCATGTGATATCCACCATAAATATCTCCTCAAGTAATATCCACCATTATGGCTTATCCATAGATATCACCTCACATGATATCCACCATTATGGCATATCCATAGATATCACCTCATGAGATATCAATCATTATGGCATATCCACGGATATCACTTCTCATGATATCCACCATAGATATCTCCTTATGTAATATCCACCATTATGGCTTGTCCATGGATGTCACTTCACATGATATCCACCATTATGGCATATCCATAGATATTACCTCTCAAGATATCAACCATTATGGCATATCCACAGATATCACGTCACATGATATCCACCATAATGGTTTAATCAACCAATATTGTAAGATCGTCACCTTACAACAATGGTAAGATGTACAAGTGTTCATCATTGTGAAATCGTCACCTCACAATGATATTCACCATGGCTCATCCGGAGGGTAAACACACAAGCACAAGAAGATCATCACGGATTCTCTCACGTGATGTTGTCATGGAGTCACACACATGACATTCACCGTGAACCATATTAGAGGGTGAGATAAGGTTTTCACCTTAGATCTTTCTCAAAAAGAATTATATTAACAAGAGTTTACACTTTAAACATCTTATACAGATAAGAATACATTAGTATAATAAACACTATAAACAAATCAATAATGTTGAGACTCAATCTCAGCTAGGGCTACATTTTCCACCATACCAAGCTTACCTCGAAAGTACACAAACTTTATTCTGGAGAGAGGCTTGGTGAGAATGTTTGTCGTTTGTTCATAAATACTAATCTATCTTAACTGAATAGCATACATTTTCACCATGTCTCTAACTTGATCTCCACATGCTTTGACCTTTCATGAAATACAAGGTGGGAGTCTGCATCACTCTTGGTGTATTCCAAGCTCACCAAGTATTTATCTATCCAAGAATATCATGACCTAGGCATCAGCATAAAGGCCTTCCACCCTACATACATAGGTCTCCATCCTATGAGTTATAATCCTTTGACGGATCACTAGAGAAACCATCTTGACATGGTCAACTCCCTTTGAACCAATATGACCAAGATCCTCGGATATCAATCGAAGCACGTCCTTTTAGCTGCTCCCTCTTTCATGGAAGCATCCCCTGCTCACATGGTCCCAATCATGGAAGATATCTTGCTTCAGGAGACTCTCATCATCTGGTATGATCCTCATATGGCTAGATCCAAAGCCACCATGGATCTACTGTCATAAGATCGAGCCCTAGGCAGGAATATGACCATCCCGAGATTTAGAACAAAGTCTCCTTGCAGTGCGCTCCCTCTCACTAGAAGATCCTTCTTGTCTCATCTTGCTTCATAACCCTAGATGCTATAATCACCTACACAAATGCCTCTATAGCTTTGAGAAGTGAATTACACTTTTGCAGGTAAATATTTGTTTTGGAAATGCAAAACCTCAAAATCTCCACTAAAGTCCTCTCCATATTCTTCTTGAATTTCAATCTCTTTATCACAAATAGAACTTCAAAACTCTATAACCTGAAAAGCAACAAGCTATGATTCTAAAGATGTCCTATATGTAAGAGACAAGTTTCTCATAGTAGATTGAACAAATTTAAAAAAAACAAGATATCCAAATGCAGCTTGTCATAAGGGAACATCTTCTAACAATGTTGTTTCACAAATAAAACGTATAATGTAATTGCATGAATTAATAACTACATATGAACTTCATGAATATTTTTCAACCATAAAACTTATCTCTTTCAAATCAGAATATGAATCCATCTGCATCCTTTTGTGGAAGAGTCTCACCAACATCGGAATGGAAGCTTGAGGCATAGTCCTGGTTGGACATTTCATTGCGTAGTGACCATATTCGTCACATCTAAAGCATTGGATTTCTGAAATATCCTTCCTTCTTTTGAAGTGTCCTTTCTTACCTTTCTTCTTTGAGAAGTGAGAGGCAAGGACATGAATATCTTCATTTGTAGAACTTTGATCAAAGCCTCTTGTGACCAATCTTGACTCTTCTTGAATGCAGTTTGTCTTTAATCGATCAAACTTAGGAAGTTTAGATCGTGCACTTAACCCTTGAATGAATGATTCCCAAGAATAAGGGAGACCATTGAGGGCCAACATGGTTAACTCTTTGCTTTCAATTGTGTGACCAATGGTGGAGAGTTGGTCTCTCAGTTCTGTTATCCTCATGAAGTATGAAGTGATAGATTCACCCTTGATCATTTTTACATGGAGTTGTTGCTTTAATGCAAGAGCTCTACTAGTGTTATTTATCTCATATATACTTTCTAATGATTTGAACATGTCATAGGTCGTTTCCAATTTTGAGATAATTGGTACAATATGATCTTTCACAGAGTCAACCAACATTTTCATTGCTTTCTTGTTCTTTCTCTTCCATTGAAGCTTCTCATCCTCTTCTTTTGGTTCCGGTACGACATCTTTCACGAATTAGTCTAATTCATATTCCCCCAAGGCAAGCATAACTCTAAACTTAAAAGATACGAAATTTAATGCACCTTCACCATTCACCATTTTGATGTATAGAAGGGAGTAGAAGAATTCGAGGATATATAGAGAATAGTCTCGCCTATATAAATCTGATCTGATCTTTTTCTTATGTTGGCTCTGATACCATGTTAAGTTTTGGTGATCAGATTATAATTGCAAAATTATTAGCCAATAATTTGGATTCTTTCTTACAGGATAGTATCAATACGTTCAGACTATAAATTCAATCTGCCCTATCAATGATGATCTGAAGATAAACAGACGAATAACGACACAAAAGAGAAATTCAAACTGATTGTAGATAGTGTAATGCAGAATGGAAAACAAAGGAAACTTTGCAGAACAAAGAACCCGATGTAGGACTGTGTTTTATGATGCTATCTTCTCCTTCTTATCGATCTGCAAATGGAGGGAGAGATCGATCTTAAAATACTTAACGTGATGCCTGTTCCAAACAACACATCTCTATTCAACCATCACATCTCCCCCCCTTGAATCGGTTATGCATAAATACGCCTAAATACTGTAGTTACTTAATACGTTTTTACATAGAATCGATTCATGTATTTAATCGATTCATATATTAATCATTCTGTAGTATCGATTCATATATGAATCGGTTCATGTACATTAAGCATTACATAGAATCGAATTATATATATATATATTAGTTGACAATGAATATTAATATCATTTCATCATAACAATATATTAATTAATTGGTGAACTAAAGAATTGGACAACTTAGTTGACTCAGACAAATTAGAAGATTACTTAGTCTTCTTCAATCTAAACTAGTAAAGCATCCTTCTCAACTTCATATGTGTCCTCTAAAGAAATTTGTTTTGCTACTGCAATCATTGAAATCTCGTTCTCCATGTCTTCTAATAGGCATTCCTCAGCTTCAAACTCATTAATTTCTCCGTATTCATTCTCTTCCTCTTCTTTTGTGCCACATGCATAACACTTCTCTGCATCTTCTTTCCTGCATTCAAAATATCATTAGAAAGATAAATAGAATTACCATCACCTCATTTTTTATGAAGGGCTCTTCTCCTTTCCAACTCTGCTTCTATTTCTTTCACTCTTCAACTCTATCAATCCAACTCTCTCTCTCTCTCTCTCTCTCTCTCTCTCTCTCTCTCTCTCTCTCTCTCTCATTTCCAAAGTCTCTCAATGACTTTCTCAAGTTCAGGAATCCTAAGAATCCATCCAATGACAAAAGTTATTTTCCTCTTTCTCTTATCCATAGTCAAGGTTTGACAAAGCCCCAACGCAAATCCTCTTATCAACACTTTCAAGTTTTCTTGCAAACTGCCTCACATTTAACAATCTGTTTACAAACTCAAGAACTTCTACTCAACAAATCCTCTAAGTAGATCCTCTTGCAAGTTGCACGTACATATGCAACAAATTCACACGCTCCACCCTCAGGTCCTGGTGCAAATTGCTTCATGTTCGCTGCTCTGAATGCACACTCAAGAACACTAGCTTTGATACCACGGATCACAAATCTCACACATGCAAATCATGTAACAATTTGACTTAAAATGGTGTAGGGTACTCCCCTATCACATATTAACTCCCCTATCACATATTAACTCAGAAATAGGAAAGCACGCAAGACTTTTTTCTTGCTTTCAATTGATTGTCTAGAAAATGAAATTATATAGTCGTTCTGAAATTACAATGCTTTTAGCCTCAAATGAAACATACATAAAATCAGAAATACATGCAAGAGAAAACTACAAGTAAATTCTCAACTTTTAAATCTAAAAATAATCCTTATCTCTTGAGCTTCTGTTTGTCTTCTCTATCATTATTTGTCAACCTGAAAAATGAAAAACTGAAATCTCCAACTCAACCATGGTAAAAATCCATGAGACCCTAACTTAGTGGACAGCCTCTAAGCATAGTAAATTGCTTCACATGACCTCCACATGGCCACCACTTTCTTATCCAATTAGGTACTTGTCATAAAGATTCTCCAAAACCCAAAAATAGCACATGCAAAGACATGCGAGCTTGGGTTCCCCAATTTGGGAAGCATGCAAGTAACATGTGTCAACATGCATACACATATGATAAAAGTTACTAACTTCCAAAAGGGATGCCTAAGTTTGGTATTCTTCCAAGATGCCCTTTCAACCACTGCTAGCAAGTGTTCATAAATTACTTCCACCTTCCAAAGTGGGTGCATTTGTCAGGGATTCCTTCATTATGACTTTAAACTCAACCAACATGTGCCCAACTCCCCTAGAAGATGCTACCTTAAGGACTTAGCCAAATATTTATTAAATATTTAAGCCCAAATAAATTAAGTTCATTTATTAGAACATTATTCCATACATTGCAGAAAAATTAAATAAACTATTTGTTTTGGTTGATCCAAGATTGCCCTTACACCACCAGATGCCCTTACATCACCAACCTTGTAGTGCATCCAACTATAAGCACAATTGGAGCTTGTTTGAGGTCATCAACAAGAACAAGAGAAACAAATTAGCTCAAAAACGCCTCAATGACCTTGTCTTTGTGCAATACAATCTTCGATTGCCCATAAGAAAGGTAGAGAAAATGTCAAGTGATCCAAATGATTTGGATGAGATAGATCCTTACAATGATCAAATAGGCTAGGAGCAACCTCCATCGTTTACCAAGGACGAGATCGATGATTTAGAGAGACAAGCAATGGAAGAAAGAGGTAGATTGGGATTGTCATTGGATAACATTGAGGAGGATGAGGAGCCATTGCCAGTGCCACCAGCATCTACATCCAAGATGCAGGTTGAGCCACAGACTGTCATGCCAAGCGAGGTGGAGGAGCCATAACCAACTCCTAAAACTAGACTTTCCAATTCTACCTCTCCCCTAGTTTTCACTAGAGCTGGGAAGAGGAAGATGTAAAAAGTTTTGATGTAGTATTTACTTTTAGTTTTACAGAAACAATTTGCTATTTTCATTTTGTTTCAGACTATCAGCCATCAGCATTCCACATGAGGATGTCATTTTGTACCTAATTTTCATTTAAATCAATCAAATACAACTAGACTCGGCTTGTTTCTTTTATGTACTCATTTATTGACTCATTGGATGCATCTTCCCATTGAATTTTGTTTCTAATGAAATTTAAGCAATTTTTTAAGTTGTTGAGTCACATTTTCAAGCCTTGCTGAGTTTTGGCTGAGTCTGAGGTTTCCAACTGTTGTGGTGAATACTCCACATAACATTCGCTGCCCACAACTGCAAATACCTTTCCATTAGCCCACACCCTTCATTATACCTCCATAAATTCCAACACCACCTCTATACAAGTTGCAGTTAGCTGTAAAACACACCAAAATCTCACAAATAATATTCAATGCAACACCTTATCATTTATAACATCCCAATTCAAACAACAACCAATTAAAACTAGAAGCATAAGAATTTAATATAGAATGATCAGCACAATGAAAATTAATCTTATAGAATTATCAGCACAATAAAAATTAATCTTTCTCACAAATTTATTTTTGACTGCAAACTTCAATAAATTTGTAAACATATACCTAACAAAAACTAGAAAAAAAATCTCAAAACCCAAAACACTGCAGAATCCAATAGAACAAACATTCACCACAATAGTGGACTCCACATAAATCGACTCAATCAGCTAGGTCGATTTTTCGTTCACAAAACTAACAGTTGTTTCCATCCTCTAGCTGAAGAACCAAGTTCGATCTCTCTAAAATGGGTTTTATAAAATGAGAAGTCAAGAATGAAAAGGGCCCCACCCAATTCAGCTAGGGGTTCCTCAAATTCACGGCTCGCCCTAGGGGTTGGTGGGAGGACGAGGCTATGGACTGCTTGCCCTTTCTCAAAAACTTTTTCATTTATAGGCACTTTTAGAGTAACTAAAATAATATTTTTTAATTCAATTTTCAAACTTTTTTGATTTGATATTACTTTTAAACCTTTGTACCCCATGCCTAATATTATCACTTTTGACCCTCTTTTAAAAACACTTTATTATATTGGCCACTCTTCAAAATAAATAAGTAAACATAAGTTGTCATTTAATTTCCCACCTAAAGTGACCTTTTAACTTACTTTATTTTCAAGCCAACAATAAATCACCTTTATTTCTCTATATCAATTCCCTTTTTAAATAATAAAATTATTAAAATATAAGTTGTCCTCTAACTTTCCGTTGTACGACAATTTAAATATTTAATCGTTTAATTATTTAATTAATTTCTGCATAACCACTAAAATTCTGAAAAAAAAAAATGCATCAAATAAGAATTCTGGCCACACTAATATATTCTTAAGCTCTCAAGATATCGAACATTTTAAAAATTGATTCTTTCCAAAAATATCAAACTGCATTTGGAAAGTACCATTGGACTCATCTTGATTTCTTGAACTTGCTACCAATTAGAATTCCTTTCCAATAACGTCGGTATTCTTCAAGAATTTTAAAACTTTCATAAGATGTTGAAATGGACGAAAAAGGGACATTATAGCTCCATGTTGTGATCCTAATATCATATGTTCCTAAGCATATATTCTATATTTCCAAGTATAAAAGGATAAGCGCTTGTAGCACACTTAACGTTAACATTAGTGTTAGCTACTAGCTTAACTCATCTTCACTGAATGAAGAAATCTGTCCCTACATAATTATCCCTATATATAATTATGGAAAAAAACCTTTCTCCCATATCGTTATAACACAACTTATTGAATTAATATATTATGATCTAATTATCAGGGGTCACCCCCTTAAATGGTCTAATGTCCCCTTCCCCATTGTAAGTTGTTGGTGGCCCTTAGCCTATTTTCCTAAGTTTTTCATCTAGCTATTAGGTGTTGGAAAAGGGAAAATAAGATAAATAATTAAATTAAGTTGTCAAAAAAGTGCACGGTTGATTAATATTTTGATTGACAGCTCATAATTAATTATTTTAAAAGGTAATTTAAGTGTGCAGATAAAATGTTACTAGGCTCGAGGTGTTGAAAAAAATCATAAAGACACTTCATATTATTTCATTAAGGAAATCTGGTTTTTCAAAAACAACGAGAAACAAACAATGTTTTTTTCAAAAAGCAATGACAAAAAAATACAGTTCTATACAAGTTATAAAAGGTGGTTGGATCTTGAGAAGAACGATTACTACTTATTCAATTTATTAATTTTATTTGCTCTAGTGACAGAAAGTGGGTTCTTCCTATTTGCCTAAGGATGAAAACGCTTTGGTAAATCCAATTTTTGGGACAAAAACCCTCCTAGGTAGCTGAGTGATTTCATTGAAAAATCAACATTGTGCTCAATGCTAAAAAAATTCCAATTTGCTCTTAATAATGGAGATTTTCTGTGTTTTGAAAGATTTTGTGTAGTATCCCTTGCCAAATCTGACCTCAAACTGCCGATTTAAGTCTCATGGAATATTGTCAAACACTTTGCCAACAATCTGGTATTGATCCTGATTATTTGTTTTGTTTTGTTTTTTGGTTTTTGAATGTGATTTGATATGCTGATATAACTTGAAAATATATTTAAGATGACCGGAAATAGATTGCAGCTACTAAATGAACTTGACGTACAAGCATATGATTGAGAATGATGATGCATATGCAGCTACAGCACTAAGGCAATTCTACAAACATTTACCAAGCATCCTAAGGACTAAAATATTCATCTACAGCAAAGGGGCATTATTACAAACACTTGGCATGCATATTCAAGACTGAAACCTTCATCAACAAAAATGGGTAATTTGTCAAACAGTTGAAATACAACCTTTAATCTATTGATTATCTCTTTAAAGCCTTTACAATACCAAAGCATACCTGGAATTTAGAAGATAACAAGATTACGAAAATTCTGGAAATGAAACAGCAGAGTAGATGATTAATAAACCATTCGATTTGCTATACTTATTAATGTCTCCACCTGAATAATGTAGCACAAGAAGACTCCCACGTGCCAATGTTGAAGAAAGCACAAACCAGCATTAAATGCATTCAATAAATATTTATCTTCAAACTTCTGATCTGCCAAGAAAAAACTTCAAAACCCCTTGTGAAACAATTGATATTTTCTCCAATAAAGCTCAAATGTGACCTCCCCCTGTAAAGCCACCAGCACAATCGAAGAGAGGCTACGTTCTCCAAGATTGAATTTACAGCGAAAACCTAGGTTTCTTCTTCAAAGCCAAAGCTTCTCTAGAAAAGACAAATGTCGAATGATTCCAGAATGAATGAAATAAAATCCAAATCCCTTTTTATAATGTTTAGTTTGCATTTGTCTTCATCTCCTTCAATTTACTTTAATTTCATTTCTCTTTTCCTTCCTTTTGGTGCACAAAATTAAAATATAAAGTATACTTTATTAAACACGTATATATCCCCTTTAAATAACACTTTATCACTTATTATAAAGTATACTTTTAAAACATTTAAATCTCCCTTTTAAATAAAGTCCACTTAATTTATCAATGATATGCACTTAATAATTAATTATTATTATAATAATTATAACATTATAACTCCATCATTAATCATTGTTTCTCAATTCCTACTGAACCTGGGAGTTAACCATTGTATCCAATGTGCATCCAACTACCTTACTAAAATAGTAAGGGTCCCTCTATAACATCCACTGACTTACTATAAATAGTAAGGCCCTCAAAACGAAACCAGCAACCTCTGAATAGCCTAGCCTCGAAATATACCCACAACCTGGAGAGGCAAACACTAACAACGGCCAACTGAAGAGCTCCAAACTCCCAAACTGGACCCTCTAATCCACCATACTAGCCTACAAGGGTCAAAATAGTAGGCTAATCCCTCAAGCTTTAATGCTCACAAAAATGGGGAGAGTACATTTTGCAATGTCCCGCCCTAATCTGGAACTCTATAATCTGCGAATTCTGTTTTGTTATTTTAATTGTGTTTTCTGATTTGTGATATGGTTGCAGGAAATATATTAAGAACTACTCATGAAAACATATACTAGTTACCCAAAAGATCTTATCAGCTACAAATATCAAGAATAAGTGCAAACAACAAAATACCACTTTCAGAAATAATTTCCAGATTTTATTGCAGGTCTGAAATTACAAGATTTGATGTATATGAGAGTCACCCAGTTCAGAAAAGTGTGTTACATATCAGATTTAAACGTACCCAAAGAATGCCCTTTAATAGTTCTCTAGAAAAAGCTTTGAAACAGCCAACTGTAGGTCTAAAAATGGAGGTAGCAGCCAACTAGGTGTCAGAAAGAAGTTGCAGCAGCCTCAAACTTGCTGTCTCCACCCAACGAATTGTCTAAGGAAATCTAACTTGCGTGCCTCCAAAGTGCAGAAATAACCATCCAAACCCTAAGCGATTTGGCCTAAGAATACCACGCCTTGAAGACACCTGTACAGTCTGGTTATGGGCAAAAAACTGTTAATAATGATCTCACAAACCCTTGAAAACTGTAACAACAACTGCCTTCTCTGTTGTCAAGAGAAAATACTTGCAAACTCACATTGGTATAAGTAAAGATGACCCCTCCAACACTCCGAAATGGTGTGGGCAGGCAAGGAGGCAGCTCACTTAGAAATCACAACAAAAAACCTAAGTTGCGGGTACGGGTACGGGTACGTGGGTACAGTACGCTGGTACGGCAATTTTTTTTAGGGGGGCTGGGTACGTATGGGTACATCCATACAAAAAAATGTAAAAATCATAAACATATACATATATACAGTCTAATAAGTAGAAACAAAAATTAAATTTAGAATCCCACATATCACCCATATGCTAAACAAAACTTGGAACTATCATATATGATTCATATTGATATATAACTATAACAAAATTACAAATTTACTATAAGTCTAATCTAATATGAAATATCCATTTGTCAAACTTTGAATGTTATGATAGATATCGAATTCATTGTTCATTGGTTCAACCGTTCAACAATAAAATAACACAACTAATAGTCAGCAATAGCATCATATGGGTAACTACGAAGATCAAGATCAACATCATCATTGACATTAGATGATGTAGGTAGAGTACTGGAACCACATGCAGCCTCACTGCCACTTGCACTAGCAGCAAATTGGCTATCAGACTCCCCAGAAAGTAAAGATTGTGTGGCACCTGAAAAATCCAAATCAGTTCGCTCTGGATCTACATCCCAAAACTTTGTGCTCCCATCCTTATACTCATTTTGTTTATGACTGAGAAGGCGCAAGTTTGAATGCACATAAACGAGCTCTTCCACCTTACTTGCTGTCAGTCGGTTGCGTTTCACTAAGTGGATAAAGGAGTATGTGCTCCAATTTCGCTCACATGAAGAGGAACTAGCAACCTATTGAATAATTGACACAAAGTGAGAGGGTGACAATTATAAAATAGTACAAAATAAAAAATTTAGAGAGCAATAAAAATTAAGAAACTTACTTGCGATAAAACTTTGATTGCAAGAGTTTGAAGGTTTGGTGATGTATGGCCATTGAGGTACCACCAAGCATGAGAATCCATTTTATACTTGTCACGGAGAGCGGAGACACTTTGACCATTGGAGGCTACAAAATCAGCAAACTCACTTGTCATTAAATCCTCCATTTCAGAATCGGGGAAGAGATTAGTAAGTGCTGTCCTACACCCTTCACTGACTTCTGAATCTCTATATGGTGGTACCCTTGATGGCTTAGCAAGCATTTCATCACTATAAAATTTGGGAGTCAATGCAAATGCAAGAAGATGTAGTGGGGTGGTCATTTTGTTCCACCACTCAACACAAATTGATTGAACCTCTTTGAAGAAAGTTTCTTCGGGATCTTGCTCTTTTGCATTGATGATGGCTTTCATTTTCTCAATCATCAAGTCAATGCCATCATATACCTCTCCCAAACATAGGTGATCCATGTTAGTATAAAGGATCATACTCATGATGGGCTCAATGAAACTCAAAAGATATTCCACTCGATCCCACCAAGTGTCATCTAGGATCATGTGCTTACATTTGTTGCCCTTTCAGTATTGCATTGCCTCCATAGGGACCAACTTTGACTAATTACCATGCTAACAAGTGGCTGTCGCACCTTCACAAGTCGCCTCAAGACGATTGTGTCGGCAACCTATTCAAAAATTAAAAACCAAAATTAGAATACAAAGAAGACATGATAAAATAAATAAAAAATTAAGTAACCATCAAAGTGAAATGTAGATTTTAAAAATTGAAATGTTTCAATTACCTTTAGCAACTCCAACTATGAAAATGATCTGAAAATGGCCTGTGACATGTTATGGTTTGTGATGAACATTTGGATCTCTTCAGCCTCTACATAAATTTTTTTGATCCAATGTATTTTCCTGCCTATCTTTTGTAGCATGAGGTTGAGAGAGTGGACAGCACAAGGTGTCCAAAATATGTGTTCAAATCATGTCTCAATCAACATACCTGCAGCTCTACAATTCTTTGCATTGTCCGTTATTACTTGGACAACATTTTGAGGTCCCACATCCTGAATGCATTGTATAAGGATGTTAGCAATAAATTGTGCATCCTTCACCTCTCCCTCACAATCCATAGCTTTCAGAAACATTGCCCCTTTAGGACACACTGCAATTACACTAATTAATGGCCGATTTTTTGTATCCTTCCATCCATCTGAAATGATGGACACCCCTGTTTGTTTCCATGAATTTCTAATGGGAGCCAATGCATCGTCTATGTTTTTTACCTCCTTTGCTAGTAAGGTGCTACGCACCATCTCATAACCTGGCCCTGTGTACCCTTGTGGAGCCTCATTTACCTTTCTCAACATATCCTGCCAATATGGTGATCATACCACATTAAATGACAAACTGTTTGCATATAGACATCTTCCAACGGATAGATCTGCAATCTCTCTAGCATCATTCTTAAATGCTCTCTCTAATGGTCCCCTACTTCTCTTCACAATTACAGGTTCTTCACTAATTGGGTCCAAGAATGGGTGGCTCTCTACCACGATATCAGGAAAATTGCTATAAGATGGAGAAGTAGGGGGCCTCTTTGATCTACTTCCTCTTCCTGTCAACAAAGGATGGTTTGAGGCACGACCAAGTCTTGCATCTGCTTCCTCTTGCTCTCTAATATATCCTGCTATTTCTTGAGGTGACATCCCATTTCCATCCTTTCCTAGACAAGGTTTGATTCCTTGTTGGGGAATGGCACAAAAATGGGCTTTGACATGACTGTAGGAGCTATTTTTATTCACACTATAGAAGTTGCATATCCATAAAAATGTTCCACCACCTTTTACTTGGTCTATTATTTTGACATATTTTCATAAAGCTGAATTTGGGTCAGTTTTGAAAGTCCGTTGAGGAGTAGAGCTTTGAGGAGTAGAAGTAGTAGTCGTTGCCATTATGATTTCTTCAACAAATTAAAAAATAATTATTAATATTTAATAGTAAACAATAGATTCTAAATGTTAAATATATAAAATTAAATTTAATAATTTATTTAAAATGAAAGTGAAATTATTATAATTATCAAAGTAATAACATTTAAATTTTTACAAACTTCTAAATTACACAATAAGTAATTAAATATACCTATTTAAAATAAATTAAATAATAATACTACAAATTAAAATTAAATATCATTTTGATTTGTATTTACTATTATTTAATTATTATTATTTTAAATATGAATAGTTTTTTAAAAAAATTATTATAGTTTGTTTAATAGTTTGTTAAATTGTTTGTTAAATGAAAACAAACAAACTAATAAAAATATAATTTTTCATTTTTAAATAATAAAACTATTTTCAATTTTGCTAGTTAATAATTATTATTATTATAAATTGTTTTTATTAGTTTGTTTGTTTTCATTTAACAAACAATTTAACAAACTATTAAACAAACTATAATCAAATTTAACAAACTAATTAAAAACTTTAAAAACTATAATAAAATTTAACAAACTATGATAAAATTTTTAACAAACTATAATTAAATTTTTAATAGAAAACCTGCAGCGGAAGCGGGAAAAAATGGAGGATGCGGAAGCCGGAAAGAATGGGGGTTGGTCATCGGCCATCGCCCTCCTGCCGTGGCACCTCCCGTCTCGCCTCCTCTATGCCTTTGCGCCTCCCGTCGTCGCGCCTCCTCTCACCTATGGTTTCCGTTTTTCGTTTTCCTTTTTCACTGTGCGTGGCATGGAATGGTTTCGCGTTTTTTAACTTTTGGCTTTGCTTTAGGATTTAAAACGTTAAACAACATATTCAACCCGTGAAAAAAACCCTCAAAATTTGTGAATGATGTGAATTCGTCAAAAAAACCCTATGGAATCGCCACGTCTACACCGGATGCGTCGGGATTCATGAGTCAAATAACGGATACGTTTTAGGAGGAAAAAATCAATACCCTATCCGAATCCACAGGGATTCTAGGGCGACTCCGAATCCGATATGTATCGTATCCGGATTTGGGGGGAAAATGTGAAGTACCGGTAATGCCTGAAAACTGACTTTTCTTGATGCTCAAATGAAAACCTTGAGTTGAGATTTCCAAAACACTCTCGAGACATCTTTCACTCCTGCAGATGCACATCTTTGTAAAGGGTTTTGTCTTAACAAAGTGCTGCTATAAACCCTAAAGCTCAGCCAAAAACTTTCGAGGAAAGAAATAATAATCAGCATAGCCCATAAAATGAACTCCAAATGTCTTTTAAATAGCACTTTCATTCCCTACATTCTAATTAGGGTTTCCTCCCTTTCCAATGCCGCTTTAGGGCTTCCCACTTAAGTTGGCTTTAATTTATCCTTTTAAGATAACTTTATCTCACCAAAAAGGAGGCGTCCATATAAGGGTTAAGTGACTTAATATTATAAAGTCACTTTAGGAAATATATCTAAGTTCAATATTTCATTAAACTTAGCAACTTTTCCAATATTACAAAATAATGCCTAAATGTCCTCCAATCGACTCTAAACATGTTGTTTGAACCTCAAGACAAACAACCCAACATGGGTCCTCCAATCATCCCTGTTAGTCTACAAGAACCCAATGATAGACTAACCCTGATAACTGAAGTTGGCTAGGAAGGGGACATTACAAATTTTGGTATGAAAGTTTTATTAACGTGCATTGTCCCAATTCCAGCTTGAATTTAGATGTGATTTTTGCACTAAATACGGGAACGCGTCCCCCCCACCCCAATACTTGTCATTTCGAGGATGGGTACGTCTATAGGACGAGGGAATGGAGAGGGTACGTGCCCTTGCTGAACTGCCACCACAATTCAGATGACAAGGATGCCACCGGGACGTCCTAGGGGATGAACAGGCATCCCTCTGGCCAGCGAACAAGGTAAAAAAAATTATTAATAAAAACTTTTTTTTTGCTCGATCTAACAGACCAAGACCGAACTGTAATGACCAATGCACCCCCCTCCAACACCCCCCCCGCCATGCCCTTTAAAGTCTATGAAACAATCTTAAATCCTCATGTTTACTCAAAATCTCATTTCAACAGCGAGGTTGAAGAGGAGCAAGAGAGTGAGTGAAGGAGTGAAAAAGTATTATTGAAATGCAGCAAGTGCAAGTGGGATAAGAAGGCACAAAAAGAAGAGGAAGAACAGGGATCCTACAAAAACTTGGAAGGATTTTTCAAGCACAGGGTACAATTCTATGACTTTTTTTCAATTTTATTTGTTTCTTTTCTTAAGTTTCGTTTTCAAATTTTAATTTTAATCATAATTTCAACATTCATAGATTCATTGTTCATTTTTAATATCATAAGATTCAACACTGAAATTTAACTTTTCTTTTCAAATTTGTCAAACTAAATTGAAACTTTTAGAATTATAAACTTATAAATTATAAATTTTAAATTTATATTGCTTATTGCAGTGCCACAATAAGCTCACATGGCGTAAGTGAGTATGACATTGAGGTTCACAATGAAAGTACTGAATCTAAATATGCACCTGAGGCTGAAGGGGGTGAACATGAGGATGAACATGAAGCCCAAACCACTAGTTTCATGGCAAATGCAGCTGCAAGTATAGAATGCCCCTCCACATTACTGGAAAAGTATGCTAGGGGTCCTTTTGATCGTATATCTCCTCTCAAACTATTTGCAATCAAATTTACAGGCATGCCAGGGATATCTGGGCTCACAAGCTTCTAGAAGTGAAACTTTTGTGCACTAGAATTTTAAAGCAGAATTACTAGAGTTAATCACACCTTCTTCATATTTGAGGAAAAGGTATGGAAACATGTGATTTTTGGGGAAAACCAGCGAACCTGAATACAGAGCAGAGATATACAAGCTATGGAATGTTCTTGATGACATTGCAGTTACACCTGTGCCTGCTACTTTATCTCATAGGACACAAGCTCATGAAAGCCAGCCACAGAGTTCTAGTCATACTTTGTAGAAGAGAGTAGCAAAGATGTCTGGTTCTTCTTCAGGGGTAAACGCAAATTGACAAGTGAAGCTCATAACACCATAGCTGATTTATTCAATGTGCAACTAAAGGGTGATATAGATGATGCCATTGGCAAATTCTTCTTTGCCAAACGCATTCAATTTCATGCGGCTCAATCTCCTTATCATAAGGAGGTGATGTTGATTGTAGCAAGGGGAGGACCATCATATGTGCCACCAAGGGAGACAAAATTGAGGACCACAATCTTGGATAAGAACTATTCCAAGATATGTGTTGGAGACAATGAAGGAATGTTAGGTGAAAGGTGGATGCAATAAAGTCATGGATTGGTGGACGGACATTAGGCATTGTCTACTCACCAATATCATGGTTACATGTACAGAGGACCCATATTTTCTTAAGGTAGTTAATTGTTCAAGGCATCGCAAAGATGCTGATTTTCAGTTTCAGAACCTCACGAATGCTGTTGAGGAGAAGTTGGGCCACAAAATGTGGTCCAAGTAATGAAAGATGCGACCCATGTGTGCAAAGTTGTAGGGAAATTAGATGAGGCAACTTAGAGACATATTTGGTGCACTGATTGTTGTGTGCCTGCTATGAATAATGCACTCAAGGACATGGGAAAGGCTGAGTAGATCAAAGCAATGATCAGTGATGTTAGAGATGTGCAAATGTTTATCTACAACCACCACACTTCACATGCACCCTTTAGGAGCTTCTCTAAGGAATTCTTCAAACCTGTTGAGACTAGATATGCATCCTATTTCATTCTATCGGACAGAGTGATTGAGTTGCAATTCGTGTTGAAAATAATGGTTATGATAGCAAAATGGAAATGGTGGAGCAAGTACAAGACAAAGTACGGGAGCAAGGTGGAGGATATAGTGAAGAGTGGTGATTTTTGGTGTGATGCAAAATATATAGTCTCCATCATTACTCCAATTGCCCATGTCACTAGATATGGGGATATAAATGCACCCAACCTTTGAGACATGTATCAATGCATTGATTCCATACTTAATCAAATGAGGCTTGTCATGCGAGAGAAGAAACCCACATTAGAATTCTACAATGACCACATTCAACAGATCATTCATCAAACATTGTAATGTCCCCATTTCCTAGGTTAGTATCTTTCTCAAAGGTTAGCCTATTAGCATGGGTCATGTAAGCTAATTTAATGGATAGGGAGCCCACTCAGGGAAATTGTGGCACTTTCGGAAATCTTGGAAAGCATTTCCGAAGCTCAAAGCCAGTCTCCCATTTTTTAGGAGGCAACTGACAGTTGACCTATTGACCACTTGGAGGCCAATGGAGTGTTGTAGAAGGCCTTATGAGCATTTCTAGATGATTTGAGTTACTTTCCTATTTTTACAAGAATCCATATTTTTTAGGACACTGGCAGTTAGCCTATTAAATTCAGACATCAACCCGGTACCAGTGACAACATCAAATTTCAATTGAAGGTGATCAGGTGATGATTTCGGATATAAAATAAAATATTAAAGTAATGGCTTTAATATTTTGATTAAATAAATAAAGTGTTTTATTAATAAAGTTACTTTATAATAATTCAATAAAGTAACTTATTAAAAGGGGGCCACCATGTGGAAGGGGTACAGCCCCAGTAGAATAAAATTGCTTTTAAAACAACTAAATGAAATAAAGGAAGGCATAAGGAGGTTTGACCAGCTTAGGAGAAAAACTGAAAAGTTAATAAAAATTCAATTGAAGAAATCATGAAAAGGGTACGACCAGCTTGGGAGGCAATTAAGCTTTAAAAAAAATTAATAAGTTTAATGAGTGAAACCCTAAAAAAGTACGGCCAAGTTGGAGGGAGATAAAAAGAAGTTTGGAGGCTTCATTTTCATCATTCACAGGGTATTTCTAGCTTTGACTTTCATTGGTTTGGAGCTCTGGACAGAGGTTTCAGCAGATCAATTGTTGAGACGAAAATTTTCACAATTTTTGAGGCCTACAGGAGTGCAATACCTCCCAAGGGTCTGATTTATTGTTTAATTTTAGTGGGATCAGCAAGAGGGCATCTATAATCAATTTGCAGAGGTGAAATAAGAGGAGAATATTGCAGATCTGGACATTTGGGACGTCATTATCAGCATCTATCAACAATTCACAACCAGTCGTACCCTCACTTGAGCCATTGCAGCCTGACCCTAGCTGGACATGGGGTTTCACGACATCAAATCAGCATATCTCTAGTGTCCAACCCTAGGTGGAACGCTAGAAAACTTCTCTATAGCAACCTGCCTGTTTATTTTAATTAAACTTACTATGTTTTCTCTTTCTTTTTGTGTTCTTTCAAAGCTAGACAGAAGTGGCAGAATAATTTCTTGTGTTTCTAGAGTTTGAATAATATATAAGAGCATGAAATTGATGTTGCTATAAAATAGTAAATCTGAAACTTAACAAGATGATTTGCCTTCTAAAATCAGAGTTTTCAGATTAGTCTACAAGTCTGAAATACATAAACTGAAGTATAAAATGTAGTCAAGATTACTGTGCAAAATTACAATACAGTTCTAGGCATACCCATGACCTGCTCTTGAAACCCTTGTAGTAAAATAGACTAGAAAGGCTGTTTGCAAGTCTGATATACTAGAAGGCAGCCACATAAGTTTCTCAGCAAGCTTTTTTGCAGCAGCAACTAATCATCTTCTTCCATTCCAAAGTGGTTCCCACAGCTAGGTAAAATTTAGCCCTTGATTTTGATGAAGATTGCAACAGAAGTCTTCTCGTATAGCCTTCCAAAGGTTCCAACATCTTCCAAACACCCATGAATGGTGTGGCCTAACTAGCAAGCTGCACACTCAGAAAATCCTCTTCAAAATATTCTAGAATCAATCCAAAACTGATCTAAAACTATCCCAATCTGATGGTATTGATAAATGCTTGTAAAACCAACTCTTATAATGGAAAATGATGCCTTTCTTCACCCCACACAAGCTAGAAAGGGGGTCAGCCTAGCACACATGCTACTCACGCAGGAAATGGTTCATAGATTGCTCCAACTTCCCCAAACTGATATAAATCTTGAACCAATCTGCTGGAAATGAAGAAACTTGATGACTCAAATACTGAAATGCATGAATATGTCTCTTCTTTACTACAAACAAGCCAAGGAAGCTGTTGGCCTCTCAAGCAAGCATCTCCTTCAGATTTCAACCAGCAAATTAACCTCTAAACTAATTTCTTTGAAGCCCAAATGAAATTCCTGCTTACACACACTGCGTTGGTCTTCCACAACTGCAAGTGTGATTACTCGTAAATGTTTCCGTCTTCACAAGCTCCTCAAACTTGGTCCAACAAGCTCCTCTAACGAGGCAAGGTAAAATGACAACAATAACATTAAAAAATGATTTTCAAATAACCCTTTTAATAGCCTCCACAAGCTACGCCCTAATTAGAGTTTTCAAGTGGGAACCAACTTTATGTTTTGATATTGAGTTCACTTAAAATAAATAAACTCATAATACTCACTTTTTATGGTGTTGTAAATGTTGTTCAAATTTATGTTCAAATCTAAGTTGTACAAGTTCAGAAATTCTTTTACTGTTTTATTGACTGTTGCTTCTTATTTGCAGGTTGTTGTAGATTACATTAATTAATTTTGATAATCCTACAGCATTTCACAAGGCATATACTTATATGTAATGCCTACCGATCAAGGCATGCCTTGACCGGACATGTCTCTTGACATGCTCGATCAAGACATGTCTTGATCAGTTTCATAGGCATCGTTTCAATAAAGCACTTTACCGATAACCAAAGGGTTAAGACAAATGCTATATAATATTGACAACCGATAACAAATCGGGTCAAGTCAAATATCATTTAATATTAACAACCGATTATAAATCGGTATGAGATTAATACAGTAACTATAGTTATCCGATCTGTTCTATTTCAACCATAGCATATGAAATAAGGTCATAGCACGATCGAGTATATATGATAATGATGTTCAAGTATTAAACTGTGCAATCTGATGTGAAATGCATATAAGGATAACAAGTTTATTCATTCAATCATGAAGTCTACCATTAGCTTGTAGTTACATCGATAAGGTAGATGATTGAATGAGAGATAAATGAAGTCTCTCGTTCAATCATTTATCTTAACGAAGCTACTTAGTTTCAACACTCCCTCTTAGCTAGGGAAGATAACTGGAGACCTATGTAAACATTGAAATAAGCATCACATTTCTCATAATAGAATGTATTACATGACCTCGTAATACAAAGGATCATATCACATATGCTTGTGACATGATGTATCACATAATAGGTGACACAGGAATATATCACATCATCTCGTGATATCAGTATCCCATAACACGCAATACCTTGGATATAAAATACTTGACAATGTTCAATTCCCTTATATCCAGGTACCATAACATATCATGGCACATCCATGAGTCAGAATGATATCAAGTCAGCATGATATCAACATTACAAGACCATCACCTTATAATGTTTAATACAAGTGTTCACTGTCTAAAAGATCATCACCTTTTAGAAATGTACACAGGGGGTGGAGCCCATAAAGTCATAACACAACAAAAGAAGTTTACACATTAAACATCTCATATATTAGTACAGATTACAAAACTAATTATAACTCAATCATAACAACACCTTTTCTGAAGTGTTCAACTTTTACTCTGGATAGAGATTTGGTAAGTATGTCTGTTGTCTGGTCTCCTGTACTAATATACTGTAACTGAATTACATTCCTGTCTACCATATCTCTCACATAGTGATAAGGAATCTATGTGTTTGGATCTATCATGAAATACGGGATTCACAGAGAGTTTTATACAACTCTGATTATCACAATGAATTATGGTAGGTTTTAGTGGCTTACTGAATAATCCAACAAGCAGTTTCCGAAGCAATACGGCTTCTCTTGCAGCCATGGAGGCTGCGATATATTTCGCTTCTGTACAACTCTGAGCTACTGATGACTGCTTTTTGCTAATCCAAGATATCATGGCTGAACCCAAACTGAAGTAGCACCCTGAGGTGCTTTTCCTGTCAGTCACACTTCCGGCCCAATCCGAATTAGTGAACCCATGAAGATCCAAATCAACTTTCTCATACTTGAGTCCATAGTTGAGAGTTCCTTAAAGGTATCTCATAATGTGTTTCACAGCCATAAGATGTATCTCCTTAGTTTCACACATGAACTGGCTCAGGGCATTTACTGGATAACAAATATCAGCTCTAGTATTGACTAGGTACATCAATGATCCAATCATTCTGTCTGTAGAGAGTAGGATCTACCAATGGGGAGTCTGTTGCTGCCTCCTTTAGTTTGTGAAGATTTGTTTCCATAGGGGAAGTCATGGGTCTGCAGTTCATCATACCAAATCTCTTCAATATGTCTAAGGTGTACTTTCCTTGATTAAGTACAATATTGTCAGAATTTTGTCAAACTTCCAATCCAAGGAAGTAATGTAGAAGGCCTAAATCCTTCATATCAAACTCCTTCTCAAGATCTTTCTTACATTGGCCAATAAGGTGATCTTCTCTTGTAATTAAAAGATCATCAGCATAAAAGATCAATATCAACATATCACCTTTGACTTCCTTGAAGTATAGATTTGGATCTGCATCATTTTTTGAGAATCTTAATCCCATGAGATGACTGTCAATTCTTTAATACCACGCCCTAGGCGCTTGTTTTAGTCCATATAGGGCTTTCTCTAATCTGCACACATGTGATTCTGCATTGTGGATCTCAAACTCTTCTGGCTGTTCTAAGTAGACTTCCTCCTCAATTTTCCCATTCAGAAAAGCATTTTTTACATCCATCTGATGGACTTTCCAACCTTTGGCTGCTGCAATGGCCAAGACTACTCTGGCTGAGGTGTATCTAGCAACTGGAGCAAATGTCTCATCATAGTCTATTCCCTCTTTCTGTGAGAACCCCCTCCCTACAAATCTGGCTTTATGTTTCTCTATGCTACCATCTGCAGCATGTTCGATTTTGAATAGCCACTTGGATGAAACAACGGATTTCCCTTTTGGCCTAGGAACAATTTCCCACACATCATTGTTTAGGATGGATTTATATTCTTCAGACATGGCATCTTTCCAAACTTGATGTTTAAGAGCTTCTGGTACACTAGAGGGTTCTGATTTGGAGAGATGCATCATTAGGGATACATAGCTAGTGAATCTTCGGGGCCCCTTACTTTCTCTAAAAGTCCCTAAAGGAACTGCAAAGTCCCTTGCATCTTCCATTGTTTTGTGAACCCATACAGGTCTTTTCTTGGGGATTTCTTGGGGAGGAATCTGTACTTCATTTTCTTCTGAACACTCCCTCTAAATCTCAGGAGTGGGATCCTCTTCTATGTCTGAAGACGGAGCATAGATTTCTGACCCAATAGAGTATTGTGATAACCCCTAAGGTATCACATAATGTAAAAATATTTACATAATGTCAATATATTTGTAGATTAATTAAATAAGTTCCAAATGAATAAATGATTAAATTAATAAAATATATTTAAAATATAATAAATGTCAATCAAATATTTCATACATTTAAATATGAAAGTGAATAATTTAATATTTAATTCTTTTACAAAAACTAAATTGAATAAGCAAAGCAAATAAGAATAAATAAATACAACGTAAGTTAATTAAATAAAAGAAATTAATGCACCCCACCCCCCACCCCGATTACCTCCGCACAAGAGGTGCGACGCTAATCACAACCTAGGCTGTGATCACCGCCGCACCCCTCCATGAGGAAGGGCACCGTGAAGGGGTACAACCCCTCACAGGATACAAATAATACGGAAGGGAGAAAGCAAGGGGAGGACCGGCGTGGAAAAGGAAGGAAGAGACAGTGGCTGCGTACAAACAGGTATGTGTTGTATGCTTTTCACGTAAGGTTATTAATATGTAAATAGAATATAGGGGTTAGTGTGCTATGACAATTTGTATTATTTAAATAATGAATATAAGTAATGTGTTAATAACAAGGAACGTAGGTAATTAGCATGTTAATGTTATTTACTTATTTAATGAATACAATATACAGATTAACACATTAGGGAATGAACATGTTAATATAGATTTGATTAAGGAGATTAATAACAATATGTTGATAGTTAGGTATATTTAAAATATATGTTAACAAATACGTATTAAGGAATAGTTAAGAATATATATTAATAATGTGAATTACGAAATGGAAATAATAATAAATTGGCAAATGCAATATAAATATGATTAAATAATGAAGGCCATAGGGGGGGAAACTCCCTTACGCCTAATGGAGGGATATATATATATATACTGATGATCTATATGCATATATGAATGGCTTGGTTGACAAGTTCATCCAAGAAGAGACAGATATGGCCGGTCCCCTGTAATGGACTTGGGTGATGAGCTACATCACCCAAGGCAAGGAATTCACTTATGGTCTGCCTTGGATGGCTTGGGTGTAAGAAATTACACCCAAGACAGGGTTCGAATTAACCTTTGATTTCCTGGATGGCTTGGGTGTAAGAAATTACACCCAAGACAAGAATCAAATTAAAACCTTGGTTCCTGGATGGCTTGGATGTAAGAAATTACATCCAAGACAGGAATCGAATTCACCTTCGTTTTCCTGGATGGCTTGGAACCAAGAGGGGTTCCAAGAAGGCGAGCCTCACAGCCGCCTAAGGACATACTTTGTATGGCATCGTATCCTTTTTGTAGATAAGAATTGTGGTTAATGTTAATTAAGTAATCTTAAATTAATTTGCAAGTTGATTTAGTGACAAATTGATGTATTTATTGTATCCTAACAATTTGTTTTGCAGGACAGTGATCCCTAACTAGTAGGGACATTACAAGTATTTAGCCCTTTTGAAGGTTGTCTTCTTCAAACATTACATCTCTACTAAGTTCAATATTGCTATGTCCAGGTACAAATATTATGTAGGCTTTAGAGGTTTCACTGTATTCAACAAAGATTCCTTTTCTTCCAGAGGGTTCTAGTTTTGTTCTTTTCTCTTTAGGTATATGAAAGTAGACAAGGCATCCAAATATCCCAAAGTGAGTGATATTGCGCTTTATCCCTATGAAAACTTCTTCAAGAGTTTTATCTTCAATGTGGGAGTGAGGACATCTATTTTGTATGTATACAACAGTGTTGGAGGCTTTTGCCCAAAGATAACTTTCTAAGTTTTGATCAAGAAGCATGGCTTTGGCTGCTTCTACAATGGTTCGATTTTTCCTCTCAGCAACCCCATTTTGTTGGGGGTTGTAAGGGACAGTGAACTCCCTCTTAATCCCAGCTTCTTTACAAAATTCCCTAAAAATGTCTGAGGTATATTCCCTCCCATTATCAGTCCTAAGGATTTTTATTTTCTTTCCGGAAGAGTTTTCAAAGAGATATTTGAATTCCTTAAATCTCTTGAGGATCTCTTCAGATTCTTTACGTCGTTTAAGAAAGTAGATCCAAGTCTTCCTAGAGAAGTCATCAATGAATATTACATAATAAAGGAACCCTCCTAATGATGGTACGGACATTGGCCCACATAGGTCAAAGTGAACTAGTTCTAAAACATTGATTGTTTTCCTAAAACTATTCTGAAAACAACTCTTAGTATTTTTGCCTAGGGCACACCCCTTACACGTACCAAAATGGTATTGTTTTAACTTAGGCAAACCAATTACTAATTTTTCCATTGAACATAAAGCACGAAAGTTTAAATGACCTAATCTTCTATGCCAAATATAATTAGAATCTGCAATCTCATGAAGTAGGGCTAGGTTAGATTCAGTACATACCTCGTACAAATAGCCTTTTCTATGCCCTAAGGTTATAGCCCTCTTGATGGAAGAGTTATGTGGCCATGCTAGAACTTTACCATTCATGAAGGTTATTTTGTACCCATCATCTTCAAGTGCAGATACGGAGATTAAGTTCCTCTTGATGTCGGGAACGAATAGGACTTCGGTGAGTTGGAGGGACATGCCTGTCTTCAGCTTAATGGTGCAGGTACCGACCCCTTTCACTGTATGTGCAAAGTCAACACCAATGGTTACTTCTTCATCAATTTCTTCTAACATGGAATCCAATAATTCTCTATACCCAGTGATGTGTCTTGAAGACCCATTGTCAATGATCCAGGTGTTAGATTTATTGGATACTTCGCTAGAGAGGGCAGAGTAGAATACATGCTTCTCAGAGTCATATTCTTCCCTTTTCACTTTTGCAAATGTAGCTTGTTGTTTGATTCTATCCGGACATTTTGCTGCATAGTGTCCATATTGATCACACGTAAAGCACTGAATATGAGAGTTGTCTTTCTTAGATGACCTTTTCTCATGTCGGTTCTTTCTCTTCTTGAAATCTTTCTTCTTGCTTTTCTTGTTGGAGTTGGTATTTAGAACATGGAGATCTTCATCTATGTTCTTTTGCTTGATCCCCTTCTTATTTAACCTTGACTCCTCTTGAAGATAATCTTCTGTTAGCCTATCAAATTTCGGATATTTAGCCCTTGCCCTAATGCCTTGAACGAATGTTTCCCATGTACTAGGCAACCCATCTAGAGCAATGAGCGTTAGCTCTTTGCTTTGGATCTCATATCCAAGTGTTGCAAGTTCATCCCTTAGGGCTGATATCCGCATAAAGTATGCATTGATTGACTCTCCTTTGTTCATAGTTATATGATTTATTTCCCTTTTTAGAGCCAGGGTTCTACTTGCGTTGTTTATCTCGAAAGCACTTTCGAGTGCTTTGAACATATGGTAGGCAGTCGCATGCTTTGTTATTATTGGCATAATGTGATTTCTCACTCCATCGACTATGATCTTCATGGCTTTTTCATTTCCCTCAATCCATGTTGATTTGTCTAGGTCATTCTCTGGTTCTTTAGATTAAACTCTTACAAATTATTCAACTTTATTCTCTTTTAGAATCATCTTAATTCTGAATTTCCATGCTGAGAAATTATCGCCTCCTTCAAGTCTGTCCTCAAATCTGATAGCATTAGCCATGGAAAATGTGATGTTTATATCTTCGATTTGAACTTCTCAAATTTGAATGCCGTAGATTCGATCAACGTGGCTCTGATACCATGTAAATGTTTTCAAATTTATATTCCAATCTAATTTATTTCACAAGGCATATACTTATATGTAATGCCTACCGATCAAGGGATGCCTTGACCGAACATGTCTCTTGACATGCCCGATCAAGACATGTCTTGATCGGTTTCATAGGCATCGTTTCAATAAAGTGCTTTACCGATAACCATCGGGATAAGACAAATGCTATATAATATTGGCAACCAATAACAAATCGAGTCAAGTCAAATATCATTTAATATTAACAACCGATAATAAATCGGTATGAGATTAATACGACAACTATAGTTATCCGATCTGTTCTATTTCAACCATAGCATATGAAATATGGTCATAGCACGATCGAGTATATATGACAATGATGTTCAAGTATCGAACTGTGCAATCTGATGTGAAATGCATATAAGGATAACATGTTTATTCATCCAATCATGAAGCCTACCATTAGCTTGTAGTTACATCGATAAGGTAGATGATTGAATGAGAGATAAATGAAGTCTCTCATTCAATCATTTATATTAACGAAGCTACTTAGTTTCAACAAATCTTTTAATCTTCCACTTTTAGTATCTCGTATATTTGCCCCTTTTAATCTTTATCCCCATTTATTGGAAAAATCACCTTTATAACCCTTTTAAAGAGCCTTCCTCATTATTTCTTTTTCTCTCCTACAAGCACTCACTCTCTCACTAGATTCATGTATGCCTCTGAGGGTGTTATAATTGGATTTAATGTAGTTTAAAACTGGCGACCTGGAGGTAATAATACTGTCGACTGAATCCACCATTGTTTTCTCTAACGTGCCCTCTGAAATAAGAGAAAATCACCAGTCCAATGTCCTTTGTCCATCCTTACCAGTCTACAAGAACTTTGTTAATAGACTGATCCTTATCTGTTGACGCTGGCTAAGAAGGGGACATTACAATATCAGACCCTAGGCTCAGATTGAAAACACAGATCAAAGTTTGGAGGCATTCTTGGGTTGAAAATTCATGCTCAGTGTGACCAATTTGCTCTCAGACTGTAATCGGACCTGAATTTCATTATTTTGGTATGTATTAAACAAATAAATTTCAGTTTCAGAATTCATTGTTAGAAGGGAGTTCATTTTGGTAATGATTAGATCGGAAAATTGCATTTAGTGTTTCAGTCCAAGCTTTCAAGAATTCTCTGCAATGTTTGTTGAATTATTTTTCAGAAAACTCCCAAGAAAAAACAAAAAAGCTCAGAAAAAAACCAAACAAAAATCAGAACTTGCAAAAAACAAAATCAGAAAATAAGCAACTCAGAAATTTTCAAAGAAAAATCAGAATTTGGCATTTTAGATCCAGGGGTAGTTCACTACAGAGATGGTAGAAGCTCAACACTCCATTGCACATGGCTACCTATGCTTTGAACCCTAAGTGGTACAAGCATAGACCTGGAACAGTTACAGGGATAGAGGACACTGAGGTGAAGGGCCAAGTTCTTTAGGGCCATTGAGAAAATGAGTGATCCAGTAGAGGCCAAAAACATTCGTACTGAGTAGACAAAATTTGCCACTCTTAGGGGTAATTCTGGGGTGGCCAAGATGGATATGGCAACTATGGAACAGGAGGACCCAATTTGGTGGTGGAATTGCCATGGACCGAATTCTTTGACTACCACTTGAGCCGTTCGATTACTATCTCAAGTTTCTGGTTCTTTAGCTACTCAGAGGAAGCGGCCTACTTATAGCTTCATCCACTCTTTTAAGAGACACAAACTTACGCTTACGAGAGCAGAGAAGCTCGTGGTTGTACATAGTGTTTTGCATCTCTTTCACCAAAAGACACTTGTGTACATAGAGAATCCAGCAGCACAATGGGATGTACCGCCACAGTAGCCAACATAGATTGATGAGGATGCTGCAGTTATAGAGGCAGGGCTTGTCAGTATTAGTTTGGCGGAGCTTGACAATGTGGAGTCTAGTAGTTCCAGTGACGAGGAGTTTGGGGATGATTAGAGGTCTCCCTTCAGTATATTTTGTTATTTTGAAATCATTGTAATCATCTTTATGAAACCTTGAATATAATATAAATCTCAAATTTGACATTTTTATTGTTCAAACTTCAATGTTAAATTGTTATTGTTAAATGTTCACTTCAAATTTTATTAGTATTCAATTATTTTGGTATTTAGTATTTTCTATTTTACTAATTTGCCAGATTTCATTTGAAAATTCATAATTGTAATTCTTATACATCATTTTATAACTATTTTTTCAGGTACCATATGTATATCAGTGTCACCCCCTCATTGTCGTCCCCTCATCATCCCCAAGCTTAGCCTCTTGGTCCCCCTATCCGCGAAACCCGTCCCTTCATCAGGTAACTCCATGGAACATTGGTTATATACCAAGCCTCAACAAAATGACAAAAATCCATCATAGATTAAATTATTTTCATGTTGTTTATCCTTATATAGTATTTGTCAAATAACCCTAGGGGCCATAGAGAACCCCAGTAGTTATCCTTAACCACTTCAAATATGTGAAGTTTGAACTATATGATAGAATAATCAATAAAGGCATGTAGCGTGTACCAGAATTTAATTCTATTAACAAAACCAAAATCTATGAGGCAAAATAGATTTTATTTAGGAGTCATGTTAAGTGGTGATATGAATCAACATTCTAAAAGAAAAAACATCACAAACAAGGAAACAGTAATAGTTGTGCTCTTATTATCCTTCAAATAAAAATAGGCTTTCAAACCTCTTTTCTCAAACTAACAGCCTCAGCAGATTTTTCTTTAAGCTGAAGTCGCAAGCCTTCAAGTTCATGTTCCATGTCCATGACCTGCCAGTTTATTTTAATACATCAGAAAACCATACAAAGGCCTATCACATAACATTATCACTCAATTTAAGATCATTTCATCAAATTATTTTTTAATAGATATCAAATGATAGAAGAGTTAAATGAATTTTACGAATTCAAGAAATTATCAACTGATGCAATCAGCCAAATTCAGAAATCCAGGAAAACACACTTCCTCTATAAAACACACTAATGGAAGATTCTCTTTAACAGTTTATTATGCATAGTGCAGTGTTACTGATCTCTGTGGAAAGCCTAATCATGGATTTCCCATCACAAATCCGTTTGCACTTTAAGCATTGCTTGTTCTTATTTCATTCTTGCTTAGCATCACAAACATTTAAATTGTCTTACTTCTTATTAGCCATTCAGAATATAAATTTACAAATATTGAAAGATAAAATAATAAATAACCCAATATCAACCTTTAATAAACAATGGACTTTTCACTCAGTTGTCCTAAAGACCATCGAAATGGAGGAACTGTAATGCAGTTCACCAGTATCTCAAAACTAAAACTAATACACGCAATCCTAAAATACTTAATATAAAGCCATAGTTGGTTTTATTGGCCCACGGGATATTCAAAATGTATTCGTAATAATTAGACAGCAACTTAACACACCACGAAAACACATTACATATCACGAATGGACAAAAATCCAACATCATAGATTAAATCGTTTTCATGTGGTTTATCCTTATATAGTATTTGTCAAACAACCCTAGGAGGCATAGAGAATGCATATCACACATGTACCTGATAAACACATTATGACAATTTTTTAGAATCCATACATGCCTATTTTATATTGTATTGCGTCCTCTATGGTATTCAAATGACAGCTATTTCTCTTCACACAAATTCAATAGCCCCACACATTCATTAAGGAACTTACTTAATTCTCCATCTCATTGTAATATTCCTTCAACTCATAATAGCCTATCCAAACCTGTATGTACCTTCCCCATTGAACTTCATTTTAACAAAGACCTTAAATACTTCATTTCCTTTTGTAAATTATCAAGAATAGCATCGTCTAGATGTTCATTTGTGTTCAATAGTGTTTGCTTGCTCATATTTTTTATTTGAAATGCAATACATTTCTTATCCCTTTCTTTACTTGAGTTCCAACCATACGATGCAACATTCCGATTTACTTGTGACTGGATTACCCTATAATTTTTGTAATTTTTTGGACTTCCTACTACTATCTTTTGATGCTTGATCGTCTATTAGGTCATGAGGAAGAATATCAGGGTTTATAACTTTTCCAAATAACAAATGGAGTGTTGCATATTTTGCATAAACTAATTTGTTAGAATCTTCCTTGAAATGAGATCATTTTGTAATTTTTGTCTTCATTTGGTTTCCCCACGTTAGTCAAATTAATACACCCACTCATAACACTGTCAAAGATATTAAAATTCATTAAACCATGGAAGACCATCGAATATTATTTAATAGTAAAGAAGAACTTTATGACTATAAAAGCTTTGAAGCTACACAACCATATGCATTTGTAAATAATTAAAGCACCATTACAATGACAATGGGCAAGATACAGACTGAAATTCACATTAACAGGAAAAGAAACAAAGAAACGATCCAAAACAGATTGTCTGTTCAGATTCCAGAGGTTATGTAGCATTTACATATACTAATAAGGTTAGATGAATAATTACTATCATTAAACTTGAAATTTCAATTTTGAACAGGGACATTCTGTCTAACTTTATAGATTATGAGGACATGATGATTTTTGGTTTTCAGGTAGTGTTATTTCCTGTTTGAAAGAAGAATAAATGTAAATAACTAAGCCATTTTGTATTTATGAGTACAATTATTTGAAAGATGTTTATAACCATCCATTCGCTTATATGTGCTAGGTAGTTATGGCTACCTAACTCATAATACTAAACATTATTTCATGTAACTTCAAATTTTATGTTAAATCCCCCCACACAAGTTTCAGATTAGAGTTTTAAACATTAACAAGAACTTCATTCTTGTTCCCTACCTGATCTATTAAAATTGATTGTTATTCTTAAATTAGTTAGTTAAAAGTGCTTATTTATTTTCCTCATTAGACGATTAATTTCATTATTCATAATCTCTTAATATAGATATCACACCCTGCTACTACTTCAGTTTTAAGGGAGAAGGGTTTATGTATGTTACCAAAGCACTTAGATACCAAATACAATAGGTTCCCTCAAAGTTTCAAAAACACTTCTTCCGGTTCACCTAAAAAATCTTTTTCAACACTCCAAATGGTTCCATCTATGGTTTAGCTACAATCTGTTAACAAATAAGGTGCACAGTAATTGGGTCAAAATCTTTGGTCTATTATAAACAGAATATCCCTTTAATCAAATAAAAATACCATATTCTTCATAGGGTTTTCTACCATTTTCATAGTCATAGATGAACTACTCGCCACTTCGCAAAACTCGCCAAGGCCTGAATAAAAAAACTCGGCAAAAACTAGCAAAAACTCAACAAAAAACTTGGCAAAAACTCGGCAACTTAAAAAAACACTTAAATTTAATTAAAAATGCATTTTTTTTGCAAAATTTAATGAGAAGATGCATCCAATGAGTCAATAAATGAGAACACAAAAGAAACAAGCTGATTCTAGATATATTTAAATGCATAGTGTCTACAAAATCGCATACTCATGAGGAATGTTGATGGCTGGAAACCTAGAAGCAAAATAGTAAATAGTTTTTGTAAAACCAAAAGTAAATACATCATTACAATTACAACTTCCTCTTCCCAGCTCTAGCAAAAACTAGGGGAGAGGTAGAACTAGAGGGTCTAGTCCTAGAAGTCTGCAGTGGGGGTGACAGTGCCTCCTCGCTCGATATGGCTGGCTCGTCCTCCATCCTGGATGAACCTATGTCTCCACCTGCTTCTGGCACTGGCAATGACTCCTCATCCTCATCCTCTTCCTCCTCAATGTCATGCAGCATGAAACCAAATCCACCCCCCTCCTCTTCCATACCCTGCCTCTCCAAATCAATGATGTCATCCTAGGAAAACAGTGGAGGTTGCTCCTGTGATGTCCAACCACTGTAAGGATCCATATCATCCAAGTCAATTGAACCACCTTCTACTTCCTCTACCTTCCTTACGCGCAATCGAACATTATATTGCACGAAGACAAGGTCATTGAGGCATTTATGCGATAACTTGCTCCTCTTCTTTGTGTGGATTGCTTCAAACAAGCTCCAACTACGCTCACAATTGGATGAACTACAAGGCTCACATAAGATTTTGAGGGCAAATGTTTTGAGATGTGGGGTATTTCCACAACAACTTTGCACCAAGCATCTACAAATTAAAATTAGGTTGAGAGTAGCACACCTCGTTGAGGTCTGCGGGTGAGAAAGAGAGGGGTAGAGAGATAGGTCTAGATCTTGGGGGAGAGAGGAGAGAATGAGATGGAGTGTGGTAGAGAGGGGGATAGAGGAAGAGTGATAGGGAGATAGATAGGTCTAAAATTCGGGGCAGATAAAGTGAGTGAGATAAAGAGAGCAAGAGAATGTTCACAGGAGCATACTGATTACTGAAATTTGAATAAGTCTGAAAAATTAAAAGATGTTCTAAAACCTAGAATTTGCATTATAACTCCTAGAGATCTGAAACCACTCTCAAACATCCTGCCAATATATACATGAAATATAACTTAAAGTATACGAAAGAAAAAACTTTTTTCTTTCTTATACTTAAATGTTATATTTCATGTATATATCCTGATGAAGAGAATGTAACTAACATGAAAAATCAGAAATAGATAATTTTTTGACGTGTTTGGGCCTATTTTTTTAGTGTACCCGAGTTTTTTATAGAAACTTGCCGAGTTTTTTCAAAAAACTCAGCGAGTACTCGTCGAGTAAAAGTCAGAAAAACTCGACGAGTTTTCAAAATTCGCCGAGTACTCTGCAAGTTTGCCAACTATGTTCATAATATATGACAGCAATTTATAAGCAATCCTTGATATAGGTTTTTAACACTTTGAGAATAAATGACAAGAAGAATTGTCAAATGGCTTCACAAGTAGCTCTAAGCAGATACAACACATTGATTTAACATGTAACTTGTTTTTTGACTTTCCTAAGGTTTCAAACTAACAACAAAAATGCATGTATTTCTGAACAAAAGTAGCATTCAGAAAATTGCATGCTTGCTTCAATGGAAACTTGCTCTAGTTATCATCAAAATATTTAAGATTTAAAGGAATTGAAGCCTGCATACCAAAGAATAGAAGAGTAGAGTAAGGAGTAAATACAATTCAATGCCCTATATATTTTGACATTAAGTTCACAGAAATGTGTAATGCTTCTTCAGCTCAGTGTCTTGTTAAAGAACACAAAAGCAATTCTACACTTCAGAAGATAAAATTGTACACAACTTTACCGATATATCATTACATTGTCTTGTACAAATGCATTTATTTATAAAAATGCTGAAAAAATTGCATGTCCTTAGAAAATTAAGTACATCTCACTATGCTAATATCCTAGTCAAATCAATGATGTTGCCTTCGATAAAACAAGACAACGTATTACAAAAACATCTAATCAGCAAGATCAATGGTATCTTTTACAGCTTTAATTGACCTTTTCCCCTTATGCACTATTGATATTTTTGAGTGGCCTTCTAAACATCTTCAGTATTTGACATTTTAATTGATTTTCTCCTTACCTTCTCAAGGGTTGATAGTTGATACATTGTATATCCATAAGTTAACTGATTTTCCTGAACCATACGTACAAACAATCAACACAAACAAACTTGTTCATTCTATATTTACTAAGTTCAGTGCCTGAATCAAGATCTTCCTTGACCGATTTAGTACATTCTGTTCAATTTCTGTCCATCCTTTTCCTGCACATCATCATCATAAAATGAACATGCCATAGACTTTTTGAATATGTTTTGTCACGTGAAACATCATAAATTTTATCACTTGATTGCCTTGGCACTTTCACCTGCCGCCAAAGTTTCAGTGAAAAACTTGAATGTTTCATTCCATTCCAAGGTGTGTCTTCACTTTCATATTTAAGAATGTTCAGTTTTTACATTTCTTAAATAAGTATCACAGCCATATCCTCTTAATCTGAACAAAAAAACACTTTAAGAAGTGATGCGATCTAGCATTTGATGATCCGTTTGACTTACAAATGCTTGGTTGTTCCCAATCTTTCCAAAATATTGTACGCTTCTTCAATGCTATAAAGCCCTCAAGCATTTAATTCATCAATCCACAACTGAGGAAATTCGTGAAACTGTTGTGGTAGTTACAAAACCACTACATATAAAAACCAATCACATAATGCATCAATCTAATATGTTTTGTAATCTTTGTTACACTGCCATGTCAGTTACAAAACCACTACTTATTGCAAACAGCAGATGCATAATCACCCGTATCAGAACCAACAATTTCACACAAAGCCAAAAAATTCTTTGTTTTCTGCCAACAATTAACTTTGTTATGGATTCATCATAAAACTATTCTTAAAGCTACAATTAACTTTGTTATGGATTCATCATAAAACTGTATCTTTTTCTGATCCATTTACAAATCACACCTCCACAATATAGACGCTTTTCCTCTCTAAAATCTATGAAGATTCAAATAATAAGGGATGATGCCCTAAATGGATGGTAGAGCTATCACCGAACCTTGCACTACTCCAATAAAGAGCCTGAAAACATCTGACTTCAACTGTCCAAAAATCTTTGAAATTTGTACTATCAAACTGCTTGAACTAGATGGAATCATCATTTCAAAGCTCCTCTTCTTCCTCTCAAGGGAAATGATACTTGTGCTTGCACTAGGCATCCACGTTGCTTGAAGACTAAAGAACAGGGATATCTTGGAATTTCCTTTGTGGGCATGCAAAATGAAGTGCTTATAATTTATTTGATAACTTCATAAATAATTAACTTAATACTATTTATTAAAATAATTAATTAAGCTATCCATGAAAATAATAATAATTTGGACAACTTAACTAATTAAATTAATTAATTAATTCCTCTCCAAAAATGGGGACGTTAAAAAATGCAACAGCATTCTAATACTACAAAATCTACCAAATTTTGTATTTACTAAAAAAAAGGGAGTGTTTTAAATTATAGAGCTTGATTGTTAAGTCTCCTAATAAGGAAATGAAGATCATTCCATTGAGAACTCTCGTGATGATAGGACATAAAATGAGTTGAATGATAGACATAATAAGATCACCTTGGTGCACCGTCATTCTACTTCATGAGGATCTGACAATTTGTCAAACATAGTTACCTAACAAATGATTTATCTGCAAATTGTATCAACAACATTGCCTCACAAAAACAAACTACCACAAAGTCTATTGTTGACAAATTGCACTAGCCAATGCACCCACATCCCCATCTTTATTCACTTCGATGGAAGGATAATGATTCATCCTAAAAAATCACCCACACATGCACCATGTCTTTTGATCTTTGTCCCAAATCTGTTAATAAGGTCACTAACGATGAGATCACTATGGACTGTACCATAGTTGGCAAACTCAAACTCAGAGGGAACTCGACAAGCCCAAAATTTTTGACTCAGCAACTTAAAAAGTACCTGTGTATGTTTAATGAGGATCGAATTAAAAAGTACTTGTGTATGTTTAATGACAATCGAATGCGGGATTTATAGAGAAATATTAGCCTTAAAATTGTGTTTTAACCACGTTACGAATTTCCTTTCATTCTTCTAGCATTTTGACTTATGCTTTTGCTTTTTAGAGTTTGTGTTGTTTTTACAAGTTTGGCAATTGTTCTCAAATGAAACAGCGAGTTTTCATCTGTAGTGAATGGAAAGTTAACTCATGAGTTGCTCACGTGGTTTTAAAACGCGCGAGTACTCATCAAGTTTTCCTTCTATGGATTGTACCACAGGAAAGCTCACTATGATGTCTATAATAAGTAATAACACATACACATTGCATTAGTATAATATGACATACTTAATCAAATGTACTAGGAATGCCACAAACCTAGTACTTGGCTATGGGCAAGCACAAAAAGATATAAATCAAGTGAAAGAGCATACAATATTTTCACAAATACAGAATCTAATCAATGCCAAGAAAAATTCACAATTTCAAAACCACATGCAAGTCATAAAAATTGTTGTAGTCTTATTTGCACATATTTTAGGAGCCTAAGACACTTCTCCCAAACAAAACAATCGAATTTCTTCTTGGTGTTGCTCTTCATAATGTCCTATTGTATCAACAACCAATTCTAGATAGTGACAAAATCAAAAGACATTCAAAATTTGTTTACTAAAAGGTCTCATTAAACCAAATATATCGCCTAATGCTTATCCAATTTTGCTTGTGCTCAAGAAGGATGGCACTAAGGCTCTTTGTATTGAACTAATGACATTGAACAAGATCACAATCAGAAATGATATTCACACACTTGCACTGGCAACTTGTTAGATAAACTTCAATGTTTAAAGTTCTTTTCCCATTTTGATCCAAAGAGTGGCTATCACAAACTCAAAGTCTAGATAGAGGGACATGGAAGACAATTTTTGAGATAGAGATGGATTTTTTAAGTGGCGTATGATGCCTTTTGGACTCACTAATACTACAAAGACTTTCATACAATTAATGAACACTTTCTCTTTACACATACTTCCAAGGTATGACTTAAACATTTGGAACATGTTCTTCACAGAAAAATAATTTGTATGCTATCCTCTACAAGTGTTCTTTCGGTAAAAACATCCATCTCTTATCTTGGATGTCACTAATGCACAAGGAATTTGGGTGGATACAACATTAGTGAAAGTTCTTCTAAGTGGCTAGATCCTTCAACTCTCTTAGAATTGAGGATTTTTCTAGGTGCTGTGAACTTCTGTCTCAAATTCATCTGGCTCTTTAGCTATTGCCTCCCATTAGCATCAACAGACAAACATCGTTGAAAGGAACATTCCCATGCCTTCAACATATGAGACTAAAAAATGTATTCTTAACTTGTACTTGCTCAAATCTCTCATGACATTTTGAGATTGAGATTAGCGCATCATAGTTTGCACTTGAATTTGAAGCAAAATGGCCATCTTGTAGGCTATCATTCAAAAAAATTCTCTAATGCAAAATGAAACTACTCATATGACAAGGATTTATATGCATTGATCCAAGATACCAAGTAAAGGAGACATTAACCTCTAGGTAAGTGTTGACGTGTATTTTGTACACTATCAAACACAGAATAAAATACCCAAGGGTACCTTATCCTCTCTTGAATAAAGCCTCTGAATGCTGAAGATGTCGCAAAAAGGGTCAATCGGGATGACTTCAAGGTTCTTGTATGTAGGGTCTCTACGTGTGGATAAGCTCTCTATGGTATGATGTGATTTGCTGGAATCACAAGGGGACTTACACTTGATGACTAAACTTCTGATTTGCTTTGAATATTGTTGGAACACAGGCTCTTACTAGCTTTGAAAAAAAAGAAAAAAGATGAGGGCGAGGAAAGGATCTAATCCTAACACTAAGAATGTAAGAGAAATGAATGATCTTTGATGAAATTCTAACTAAGTCTTGTTTTGACATCACAGGAACATCTCCACAAGGTTAGTGCGATCTTCGAAGGAAAGCTTTATGATGTTCAAATCATCACTGCAGGCATAGACACCATCAAGTTGATGCATATCAATGAAGAAGCGACAATTGAAGTTAAGCTTAAGTTGAATGATTCCAGTTGACTACACAAGGCAAGTCTGCAATCAACAAACTGCTAGTAGTATGGATATACGAATTCCACCATCAATCAAGCACATTTCTTCCACTCATCTAATAACATGAAATCAAATACGAGAAATATAGAGACCATGCAAATTGTCGAATCGACCCATAAATTTCACCATTTCTTCAATGAAGTTACAAGTCTTTTACAACAACATCTTGGCAACAATCTTTGCCTTCTCTCTCTACTCTACTCTAATTGCTATTCTATCAACTAGCTAATCACCTTCTAACTACTCTCTATCTGTCTTCTAACTGCTTCCAACTATTCCCTTTACAAAATGAAGAGCCAGGGCTTATATAGTGCCCACAATACAATTCGATGGCTAAGATCAATTTGAGATCAATGGCCAAGATTCAATAATGAAAACCCTAATTAGGGTTTGTTACAACCATTACATAACATTTAATGCTCGACCAATGAAATAATTGTATTGCTTGGACACATGTCCTCTCTGGAAAATTCCACCAATGGATAGCCAAGGTAGGTACATCGGAGTTTGTGCCATCTCCCATGAGTTAGGTACATTGAATCTGGACATGCTGAGGTGGACCACACTGACTGGAGAAGTGATGACTAGGATGCCACCTCGTCTGACACTTGTAGCTTGGTAGATATTCAACTTGATGTTGTTGAGAAGCTAGCTTTAATTAATTCATCTGGAACTATCTGCTTCTTCAACGAACCCTTGCCCTAACTTCTTTTGTCTCTGATGTGCAGGATGTTGATGTACCTCGCCCTGGAATGCTAGATTGGAGAAGTCGCCCTTGACGACGCTTGACTCAAGAAGGCCGTCCTTGTCAATGCTAGACTGAAGGAGGTCGCCCTTGTCCTTGCTTGATCGTCCTTGATGAGAACCTGCCGACTTGTAGATCCTCCGGGCTTTGGAGTCGCCATCTTGATACCTACACAACATTTCAAAATTAGTAATATATCTTGAAATCTAAAAATTAAACTTTAAAAGGAAGATTCAAGATTTTAATTAGGAAACTTCATGATAAATCTTGAGTTATCATTTCCTAATTAACCATGCAATACTTAGACTTTTCTAAAAAATGTCTAAAAAAAATCAAACCTTGAATAAGGGTGTCAAGATGATTTTGCCATACCTCCTCTTGAGAATTAACTATAAGAAATGATGTAAAAATAGATGAATTTTGCTAGGCAAAGTGTAGATCAAAGCTCTCCCTTGGATAAAATGCACCTCCTTTAGCTTGGAAAAGAACTCCACCTTCCTCTTCAAAAATCTGGAAATTCGCCTTCAAATACCTTCAAAACATCTGGAATTTATCCTCCAATCTAGCAAGAAATTCTCCTCTCCAATAGCTTTCAAGATGAATTTCACCCTCCACTAGCTTCTCCACACTTAGCAGAAATTCGCTCCACTCCAGCTAGATTTCGCACCTTCTTTTTGCTCTCCAAATTCGCACTTGAAGGAATGATTGAATGATTTGAAATGTGAAGCAACACCTCCAATATATAGAGCGCTCACCTTCCACTTACCCATGAGGTCGACCTAGCAAATAAAAGGTGAAATAATAAATAAAAACTCAAAAGAAGTAGGCCGACTTGTCAAATAAAGGCAAAATAATGCCTTGTGCGCTCAACTTTTAATTTTAATTTCACAAAAATTAATTTTAAATGCCTTTATAATAGAAATTCAATTTTTTGAGGCCCAAAATTAATTTATTAAATGCCAATTTAATTAATTTTTTCAAATATTCCAAAGTTAGCAATTTGGCATCTAATGCGATTTGGAGGATATTAACGCCCAAATATGGTAATAAATAATGAATGCCATTAACTTCGCTCTGGTCCCTTGGAGAGGGACAAGAGCACTTTTTCATTTTTAGGCTAGGATTCTCAATTTTTTGAAGTCAAACCTTTGTTCACCATGCTTTAGAAGATCTTTCCCATCTCACACAACTTTGCCTTAGCATAATCTCGGAGGGAATTTATTGTTTCATAAAAAGCGCACTGGTCCTTCAGTCATGGACAGGAGCACTTTTGAGTCCATTGCATGAATTCTTGATCATATCAACTTCAAATTATCCTCCAGGCGTAGAATATCACATTTCACTCCATCTTGAGCCTTGGTAATAAAAATATCATTTCAAAATGCAACATAAATGGTCATATTTGGAAATTGCGCCCTGGTCCCTTGGTGAGGGACGGGAGCACTTTTGCCAGTTGTCGTCAAAATTTGCAACTCTCGCATCTCAATTCCACTTCAAGGCATTTTAAACACTTTTTCAAACTTGCACCTTGGCCTCAATTTGTCCAAAATTGGTGAGAAAGGCTAGATAACATGTTAAGCACTCTGGTCCTTCAGTGAGGGACAAGAGCACTTTTTCAACATCAAGCTTATCCGTCCTTTGCTAGCTTCCCAAATTATCTTCAATGGGCTAATCGTGTCCTCTTCCATTCATTTCAATCACAAACTTGCCTTGTCTTTGCAAGAGATTTACACTTTCTTGGAAAATCGCTCTGGTCCCTTGGAGAGGGACAGGATCACTTTTTGGAAAATCGCTCTGGTCCCTTGGAGAGGGACAGGAGCACTTTTTCATCTTGGCATACTTCTTTGTTCTTTAAACCTCTCAATTGCGTCTAAGGCATAAAACATCATTCGTCCTTCCCATCCAAGTCAAGTTTTGCCATAAAATATCAAACAAAGAGGAGAAACTTGAAAAAGTGCCATGGTCCTTCAGTGAAGGACAGGAGCACTTTTTGTCATTTGGGTTGATTTACTCCTTTGTAGACCACTTAAATTATATTCAATGGACAAAACATGCTTCCCTTGACCTCTTCAAATCGAAAAATCACTTTAATCTTGCAAAAATGGTGCAAATGTGAAATTCAGTGCTCCGGTCCTTCAGTGAGGGACAGGAGCACTTTTTGCCCTCTTAGCCAAATTGTCTCACTTTTCGTCTCGAAATTCCTTTGCTAGGGAAGATTTCATCTTACTTCATGCGATGAATAAAAGTTAATGTCCAAAAAAGGTTTAAATTCTGCATATAAAGAAAAGCGCTCTGGTCCTTCAGTGAGGGACAGGAGCACTTTTGACCTTCTAGGCAAAAACTTCATCATTTCATCGTTTTTGATCAAGTCTGGATGCTTTATCATGTTCATTTCGTCCTTCACTATGCCTTTGATGTTTCAATTTGACCAAACAAGGCCAAGAATGGCTCAAATAAGTCTTTTCGCCCTAGTCCCTTGGAGAGGGACAAGAGCGCTTCGCCTTGGTCCTCCTGAGAGGGACAGGAGCGCTATGCGCTCTGGATCCTCAGTGAAGGACAAGAGCGCTTTTTGACTTTTTGAACTCTCTATCAGGATTATTTTTATGGAATATAACATTTAAGTATAAGTGACTTATACTTTAAGTTATATTCCATATATACTTTCAGGATGTTTGAGAGTGGTTTCAGACCTCCAAGAGTTATATTGCAAAATCTAATTTTTGGAGGTTTTTCAGTTTCGAGACTTAGTCAAATTTCAGGATCAGGACATTCCAGACTTAGCCAAATTTCAGGATCGGGACTTCACTCAAGCCAGACTTGCTATCCATGTGATCCCCTTGGCGACACTCAAAATGCAAAGGCTAACTGACAAAACCCTAAAAGACCTAGAAAACAAACCCTAAAAAGCAAAAAGCACAGGTCCCCATTTGCAATGGGGCGATGTGTGAAAACGTCACAACAGTAAGGAAACCATTGTGCATACTAATCACCTACCTCTATGACTTCTTCAATCATAGAACAAAATTGTAGAAACTCGACATATGAAGTGAGCTTTATATTTACAACAAATTCAATTGGTCATTAAACACAAGAAAAGTACAACCAACACTATTGCAGATTGTTTAAATCATTCTCTTCCAATTTTCACTTTGACTATCGTAACCACTTCTCATTTAAGATATCAAATTTGTGCTTCACCATATCTTGATGGACCCCATTTTGGACAACCCCACAAAAAACTTCAAAATCTTGCCGCTTCCAATTTGGCACCTTTCAATATTTTCACATCAAGGAAGGGTTGCTCTACAAATTGGATATGTTTAGTGTCACTTGTGAGAACCAAACTTCTATTCTCAAGGAGGAACACTCTACTCAAATGTTGTCTCATGGTAGATTAAGATCGGCAATTTGTAGCTTTTTCTTCCATTAAAACAGACAACAAAGAAGTTGTCAACACCAATTGCAACATAGGATGCATATGCCATGTTTTGAGTGATTTACAACTTCTTCATATTAGACAAACTCCACGCTTTTTATGACAATTGGACAATCTTGAAGTTAGTGAGGAACCAAATTTATCATGCTTGCACCAATCTTATTAAGGTTCATCATCACTACATTCAGTTGGTATTAATGCTACTTCTCTCCACTACTACACATTTCAAGAGTAGTCTACTAATCTAACGACAAAATTATTAATTTTATTCTTTTTTCAAACTTTTGGACACAATTGGAATTGTTTTTAGTTTTGTCGTTAAAGGGGATATTTGATGTAATCTATTGTTAGACCATACTTTGTTCACATGGATATTTACTGTTTATGTTAATAATGTAATAACCTCACCTTAGTTTTGTCAAAAAGGTAACTTACACGATGTAAATTACAACCATCAATTATATATGAAGTCTCCATACATTTATAAATACAAGCATGCATAATTAAGTGTGGCACTAAATTCTCTCAAAATTAATGCATTCATTCTGACATTGTAACTCTCCCAAGACCCTTCCTACATCCCACCCTGCCCAACCATGTGAGTTGCCTTGGTCTTCCACAAGTTTTCAAGAAGCCAAAGTATGACATGAGTTAGATAAATGGTTGCAAAGGAGGAGGTTGAGTCCACATATCTTCTTTTTCTCTCCATCTTCATCAAATCGTGAAGCCAGATGAAAACTATTTCCTAAGGAAATCCCGACAACAAACTATATTTAAGCATCAAACAATTAGAATACTTTAGCTAAAGAAGCTCAGGCTGAAAGCCTGATGCAGTTATCAAGAAACCTAGCAGAGTCATAGATACCAACTGAGACTTGTAATTACAACTTGAGAGAAAGAACATAACTAAACAGATGCAATTGAACTAAAGGAAACTAAACCGAATTAAATGCTCTCCCAAGTAAAATGCCATTACACTTGATGAACTTATGTCACTACCCAAAATAGAGGAACTCTTATTTTGAAGTGCATCAACCAAGGTCATTAATCTGGTTATTGCTTAATACACATAAAATAACCGGATGGACCATAACCTTCAATCTAGCATTTTTTAGTGGTTATACAATCTTGGATCACACCAGATAATCTAGTTGTTCAAATTAACATTGACCGAAATTATACTTATAGCAAAAATGCAGAAGAAACAAACCAATATGCATACATAATTCTCACACAAGCAAAATGAAGTCCATCAACAAAACATAACTCCAAACTGAAAAGGAATTAAATGAACCAAGTAAACCAATACAGTATAAAACTGAAAGTGGTGTTTAAAAATTGCATTTAGCTCAATGTACAATACACATATCTTCAGAAATTGATAAATATCACTATCGTCTTTGGAATTGAGATTCAAATGATGACAAAAAGAAGTTCATATAACATATCAGACCACCTTAATATATTCTAGCATAAGCATTACCAATTACATAAAAAACAGAGTAAAAAGAACAATACAAAAAAAATCCCAAGACCTAATTAAACATACTGGGACAATTTACTCATTTAAATTAAAAACATTAACATTTAACTTCTCTGAGAAGTAACATAGGTTATGAAGCTACTGCAAGCAGCAGAGCATCGACAATCTCAAGGCGATAAATTCAGATTTAACAGGGCATAAAACAGTTGCATTGCGCTTACCTTACTTGGTTCATGTAGCATCTTTATTCTTCGAGCTTCTTGAACCTCTTTCCTTGTCTCTTCAAAATCCTGCATCACAAGAAATAGATTACAAATGTATATAAGTAGAGCACAGACCAATTTATAAAGAAAACACCAAACTAAAATTTGAACATTGTTAAAACAGTAGTAGTTCTAGAGCATGCCTGCGAAATATAAGGCAAATTACATAAGAAAATATGCTAACTGAATGTGGAAGATTAATGATCGACTTACACTCATGCTTTCAGAAAACTGAACAAGTTAGAACGATCAAAAAAGTTTTATTTTCCACCCAAACATTGTCAAAAGCAAAAATTTAAAATATAACAATATCTGAATGTGTGAGACATGTAAAGATCATGTCTTCAGTAATGCTTATATCATTGATCCAGTTCACTCACATAAGGGACCTATTAAACTTTCCAAGCAGTCTCTCATTTACAATTTTAAGTGCCATCTGAATGTATCCTATGGCCACATACCATGTACATCATTTGAGGCGGAAACAAAATACTTACTAATTGAGTCCAAATAATTTACATATACAAGAACCCTTCCAGTAGTTTTCCTTTCAAAACATGCTTGAAACCTCACATGTATCCTATGTCCACATACCATGTACATCATTTGAGGCAGGAACAAAATACTACTATTTGAGTCCAAATCTATGTTCCATGGAGTTTTGGGGACAAGGACGGCAGGGAACGCCGACACGTGTTTCCATTACAAGGGTACTTTTGGGTCATTTTCGGGGGGACAGCTATTAAAAAAATAGGGGGTTTTTACAAATATAGAGAAATTTCAAATATGCATATCATAACAATGATAGAGCATTCATCATAGACATTAATACATAGCATTAGACTTGAATTGAGATTTCACAAGAGAATTGACAAACAGTTTACAAAAATTCAAATGCTTTTATCAATCATTGCCAATAAACATATGTCATAAACATCCATAACTATTAGATGACATAAACTGTAAATAGAAAAGTTAAAACATGGAAGTCCATAATCAGTTGTCTATCATAATGTCAAGACTCAAGATAACTAAGAAAATATATGGCTGTCCATAATTAGCACATGGTAGGTCTAAGACTAAGAGTCTAAATCAAGCTCAAAGCTAGAGTCTCTATGTGAGTCACTATCAATATGAGGGGCTGCCTCCTCAACCAATGGAACCCCAAGCAATCTTGGAGGTGTGCCATCCTCCTCAACTTGCATGGCATCTTTAGGATTGACATTCCAACATAAGGCTGGAGTTTGACGATACTCAGGAGTCTAGCGATCCTGTAGCTGCAATGCACTGTGAACAGCCACTAACTTCTCTGATCATCTAGAGGTAAGGTGGTTCCTCTTGACTGATTGGATGAAGCTATATGTGGACCAATTTCTCTCTACAGTAGAGGAACTGGACCAATTCCTCTTTCACCTGCTGTTCGCTCCTTAACCAGCTACTTCTTCTCTTCTTGCTGCTCTTTTCCTATTTTGCAAATGTAAAAAATAGTGTCTTCTTCTTCCTTTTATTTGTTTTATGCATTAGATTAGGGTTTGTTATATTTTAATGTTTATTTGGGGTCTTAGTGGGGACAGACGAGCCTCTATTGTAAATTAAAAATGTGTTTTCTTATTTATTTTGGACTTATAAAAATTCTAGGCCATAAGGGACGGACGGCTATCCCGGAGACAATTGGAGGACGCCTAGGCGTCCCCTGGCTGTCCTAGGAACAGCTGGTCGTCCCCTGCCATCCCCTACTGCCCAACATTTGTCCCCGAAACGTCCCCTGTATTCTTGCCAAAAAGGGGACACTTAGGAAATGGCAAATTCCCGTCCCCACATCCCCATTTCATCCCCAGTACGGGTATGAGGGAAGAAGGGCAGGGGACGCATCCCCGTGGAACATAGGTCCAAATAATTTCCATATCCAAGAACCCTTCCGGTAGATTTCCTTACGAAACATGCTTGAAACCTCCTAAAACATTTTGGTTCTAACCCAAATATTCATTAACATTTAACACAAAACACTTGTTTTAGTTTTTAGTTTTTATTTTCAGTTGGCGAGGTTCATAACTCAAATGCTAACCAAGAGTCTCTTACATTGTCCAGGTTATAAACACAAAACTGTGTCAAACCCTATACAAACTATATGTTTTGCCTATCAATTGTTCCTATGAATTTCAAATTGTTTCCATTTTTTGTTGCATTCTTAAGCTACTAAGTTTCTTTTGTAGTACATTTTAGCATCTTAAGGTCCGAAAGTGACATATTCCACTATTATCAAATTTTAGCATTCAAAGAATGTCTAAAAAAATTCGAATGCATGTTTCACAGTGATGCATCCCTTTTCCTCAGTACCCCATTCCCTAATCCCCATCCATGTCCCCAAGCTATTTCCTTGTTCAAGTATTGTTACTAGGATTGTGATTGCTTCAAGGTATCACCCTTTCGTACTCCGATATCTCTTTATGCCCCCAAGAATGCGACTTGTTGAAAATAGCTAAGCTCAGAGATGGTATTCAGCTCCATCTCTTTTGTCAGCCCATCAAAATTCCTACTATTCTTTTTGTGCTTTAACTAAAGAAATCATGAGAATAGTTGGAAGCATTTAAATCATTTAAACTTTAAAGAGTTTCTAGTTGTGATTGGCATCATGCAATTAATGATGGGATCATTGTGACGTTAAGAAAAGATGCTTCATTCCAAATAATTAGTATCAAATGAAATTTATAAATTAGCAGTGTTCCAAGGGGAGGCATTCCCCCCCAACCCCCAGGCCCACGTCCCCCTGTCCCAGAAACTTAAATTCTTTGCACCCCTGTCCGCGAAGTCCGTCACCTCATCCCCAACGCCCGTGGAACATTGTAAATTAGATGAACCCAGTATGACTAGAATGTTGAAATTTAAACTTGAAATATAAACAATGAACATGTTTATAGCTTTACTTATTATGTCTAATAATTTGATGCCATCACTGACAATTATAACTGCTATCACAAAACTTTGCACCCTTGCTCTGAGCTATCAACTTAGCAGCCTCATGAAACATGGAAACAACACTGAAGTATGGGACCTTGCGCAAGGGGTTGAATCTCCAGAGAAGGCCGACTTCCTTCTAAATCCAAGTGCAAGTGTTGAACCAACTCAAAACTCCAAATTCTACTTCTAAACCTATTCTAACAGCTTGCGGAGGACAAGGGAAGAAGGAAATGCTAAAATGAAAGGAGGTGATGCACCAAGATAAGAGAGGACTCCCCACCCCAAAATGACACAAAGAATCAATTGAAATACCCTGGAATTGTACAAACTTCAATTGCATGAATGACCCCAAACGCATGTATGGAGGTTTGAATTTGTTGAATGTCAAAGGGGAGAAAGTTTCCCACAATTCGCATTCAAAAAACAAGTTAACACAACATATGTAAGAGAAAGCCACAAAACACACACTTATCATGAAGGTAAGAAAACATACACAACATGCATAAGTTTTAGTGAGGGAAGAATGATAATTTCAATTCATTCTCAAGCCAATGGCCAAACTTACAGTTGTAGAAATGCAAGAAAATATACAAATCTTCAAGAGAAGTGAAAGAGTGGAAAGTAGCTCAAGGTAGCAGGGAGAGACCCCCTTATAATGAGGCTTAACAACCTATATATAACAAATTGGTTGCAAAGAAGAGACCTACGATCAAGAAGGCAAAACCCTGACCCTACCATATATAGGAGAATGTCAATCTGGGGAAGCAAGCAAGTGCATGGATCTGACATGGTTGTGCATGCAAGAAACCCATCCATACCTTGACAAGGCAATCCCAAGAAGAAAAGTACTTCCAAAGTCAGAGCATTCAGACCTAACATGAAGGCCATCAAGTAACCATAAAGAAGAATGGCCTTGGACTCCACTTGATGGCAATCCTGCAAAAAAACATTAAATGCACCCATGTAGCTCCATGAATGAAAGTAGACAAGTCACGAGAGTTGGTGGAGCATTAAGAGCCTTGCGTGTTCATCACGCCATATGGAAGTGTTGTAGTCACTAGAAGTCTCGCATCAAGCCCTCAAGAAACTACTACAAATGGAGAGGAGAGCAACCCCAAAGTCTGAAGGGATGAGAGGGAGAAGGACGACTTTGGATTTTGGTGTTTGGGGAGATAGGATACCTCTTCCTGAAAGGGAAGGAGTAGACCGGTTCCCAAAAATCCGAAATCCGAAAAGGAAGGGAAGTTTGGGTTTCGGGATGAGGCGAGACAAGATACCTCTTCCCAAAAGGGAAGGGGTCGATTGTTCCCTCGAATCCTGAAATCCAAAAAGGAAGTCCGAGTTTTGAGGTTTGCCGAGACAGGATAACTCTTCCCAAAAGGGAAGGGGTAGAGACTAGTTCCCTGAATCCCGAAATCCGGAAAGGAATGTAAGTCCGGGTTTCGAGGTTTGGGGAGATAGGATACCTCTTCCCAAAAGAGAAGGGGTGGACTGGTTGACCAAATCCAAAAATCCAGAATTCCTAAGAAGGAAAAGGGAACGAGAAAGTACCAATGGACTCCAAGGTGCGAACACAAGATGCAAGGGTGAAGGGAGAAGGCCCAAAGTCCACCTCCTGATAACAAAAAACGTAAACATTTTCTTGATTTCTTGACTCGATGCTTGATCAACTAGGGCAGCACTTGTCTATAATAAAATATCTCTAATCACTTCTCACCAATGGACCAACGGTGTCATAAAATGACAACAATTACATTTCCTTTTATTTTGCATTTTAGTATGTTTATGTGTTGTCTATGTTATTCTACTAAAAACATCTCATGCAAATCAGGCACCTTTTGTCAAACATCAAAACAATGATGATCTTCAACTATTACAGAGGTATTCACAACAGAACTTTCACAAATGGCCTTACTCTTATGGTCACTCTAACTCAAGTCCTGTGTTTCCAATCTAACTACTAATGTATAATTCAAGTCTACCTCCCTTATATGTAATTATAAAAAATTTCTCAATACATTAAAATATAAAAAATCTTATGTTTAGGGATAGATGATGGAAATGTGCACCATATTGCTATGATGACCCCTATCAACAGAGTCAAGACTCCCTCTTGCTAGAAATACTATAAAACTAACCGCTGGTATAAGTTTCAATGCATGACAAGCTCAGAAAGATGTTGTCCATCCTTCCCTGCTTTTTCATTGTGTTGTGTTTGTGATTCACAAATATGTTATCGAGTAAAGTTTTGATGTGTCAACCTTGTTGTAGAAAGGTTTTTAGCAACACAAATCTGGCACATATTGGATTACATATCATTGATTGAACTAAACAAAGTAAAATATTTTCTTGTATGCTTCAGATAACATATGCATATTAGGGACTATATATACATATGAACTCCACAAAGACCACAAATGTCAAAATCTATAAAGGGGACAATGTAGATGTAAATCAGAAGATTACAAAAATCAAAAACATCATTTTAATATGCTTGGAAGAGATTGTGAAATACCAATTTATGATATCTTAGAGAGTAAACACCATGGTGGTTCACAATTCTCGCACACTTACAGGTATAAGTAAAAGCAACTAAATAGTCAGGCTCATATTACTCTTCACAATTATGTTAGAATTGCTTAAAATTCAAATATTGTGCAGCACGGTATTTATACCCACAATTCATCAATAAATTTCCACAGCCAAAACTTATAAAATAGATTTTATATGGGAACTAACATTTAAACGAAACTAGGTTAATCCCGCAGTGCAACAGTAAGTTGTGACACCATGTTGATACGGGTAATGTCGATTCAAGTCTCCTTGCATGCTCGTAATCTCTTCCACTTGCAGACCGTGCACAGATCGTGGACCACTCTCTGTCACAGGTACGGGCAAGTTTCGTGCCACTCAAATTAACACAGTGGATAGTCAAAAATCAATGGCACAATGATCTTGGGTGCACGGTGGTAGAGGCGCACAGTCACATTGGAACCGAGGTGAGGCTCGTTGCAGTGGAGTGATAAGGACAGTGCACGAGCAGGGAGATATAAGGAGATCGGAAAGATAAGGTGCTTGGAGAGATAAGGAGTATGTGGTTTAAATTCTGCAAGAGCCAAAAACCTAGGAGGTGTTAATACCTCGGCAAATTGTAACCATGGGATGGGATCCCCCAATATGATCCCACTGGTTCAAAGCTCCAATCAAAAGCATAAGAGACCCAATTACCGATCAGAATTTTTTTTTAAAAAACCATTTAAAAGAAACTAAATAAATGTGTGGCTAAACATAAATCATAATGATTGTATCTATCATTGATCACTGTTACAAAAAAAACCATTGGGTTTCACAATCTATTCCAACATATTGCAAGACATAAATGAACCTTTAAGAGAATAAAGATGAGGTACCACTCATAGCTTACAAACTTAACAAGTACTCATGAAGTTGGTGACTACTCGCCAATTTTTATCATCACTAGTTACTCGCAAGTCACTCACTAATTAGACTCGCCAAGTTTCAAAAAAATACTCACTAGAAACTTGGCAAACCTAACACGGAAACTCATCGGACGCACTAAAATAAAAAAACACGAAAAGAAAAGATCCAAAAAATAGTATGAAAAACATGATTTTGCCTTATAAGTTATAAATGCATTAATGTCCCACAAACTTCCTCCCATAGCACTTGGAGACCAAATATTCTTCACCAAAATGTGCCGAATACCTAATTTTCCCTTCAATGGTAAAATTGTGAAAATGGTGTCCGACATAAGGTTTTGTGCAATTTCAAAGCCCTTAATTTGGGCTTGATGGTGGGGGTTTTGCCCCTTGATCTCGCCCTATATCACAACAAGGAATGTGCCAAGGGTGTTGCCCCTCAACCTCATTATGTCTCCACTCCGACAGCCCCACTAGTTATTGGGATCTCTTAAACAACAACAACTTAAACAATTATCTTTATCACTATCATAATATCAATGATGAAGTATAATGATATCAATATTAAAGATTCAAATATAATACAACCTTTAGCTTCACACAAGAAAGGTGGAGGACAAATTGTAAAGTCCCTTTTGGAATATTTTTTTAACAATATTATTCACTCAAAATATGACAATAGTAAATAGTTTTCTCCAAGATTAAAAATGTATGGTATATGTTCAGGTTAATAGATCATAGCACAATACCCAAAGTTGATCAAATCATGAATTCTCTAGAAATACTTTGCAAATCTGCTGAATTACAGGACAACATCCCTAACTCAACAGTGCCAATACCAAGGACCTCGTACCTAGCTTTTCGAGGGCATGAAAAGACCCCATCCTTCCAACCCTTAGCCCACCACACAAGCTAGGAAAGGATTTGTCCTTCCAATTTGCAAATACTAAGTTACCGATTCGGGTACGGATACGGATACGGATACGGATTCGGGTACGGATTCGCGGATTCGGAAAAAAAAATTCTTGGGTACAGGTACGGGTACGTCTGTACACATTTTTTAATTATATATATATGTTCAAACATCAAAATTATATATATTCAAACATACAAACATGAAACATACAATGTAACTTTCCCATACAATGATACATAAATGATAACAGATAAATGATACGTAGTTGTTTTTTAATTGTTTTTTTTTACTTTTATGACCCGTGGGCCCTATTTTTGGGAACCCACGGGCCTTGGTTCTACCGGGTCCGTCTAGGTTCCACCTAGGTCCTGCCCAGGTGGCTGCGTTCTTTGTGGGTCCTGCCCAAGTGGTCGCATTCTCTGTGGGCATAGAGAACCTGGCCACCTGGGTGGAACCCAAGGAGAACCAGGCTCGGACTAGGACCAGGCAAGAACCAAGACTCAGACCCAGCCTTTTTCCCTAAGAACCGGTATCTCAATGCAAATACTATCTAGAATTAGAGAACTGATAAACTTGATGTATTTGCTAGACTATTGCCAGTTGCTTTTGTTGTTTAATATTTCTTGAATGATTGACAATTCAATTCTTAAATAATAATTAAATGCTTTTATAAATGATTCTTAAATGAATTTCTGCAATTATATATATTTTTGAATGACTAGTTGTTTGAATATCAAGTTTTGAATTGATATGCCAAATTGATTGTTAATTGATCTTTTGCTGATGCTGGTTTGTTTTCTTGAATGAACTGATACTATTCAATGATTCTCTCAATGAAATGATTTGCCCTTTATATTCATTTCTGTAAGGAGTCACCACCCTTCACAAGTAACGAGTCACCACCCTTGATTGCTGCATTTGAGAATAATAATTTATTTTCAAACCGATTTCCTTCATTCCCAATTGATGATAATTGATGATTCAATGATGGTGATCCACAAATGTCCTTCTCGAATGAAATGATCTCCCTTTTATGTCTCATGTTTAAGGAAGTCGCAACTCTTCGTTTCATGCCCTTTGATCATTCACTAAATTTTAATTATATTTTAATTTTTTATTATTATTTGTTATTAAATCATATTTCAAAAAGGGGACATTACACAAATGAAAGGAGGTCAATGATTGGGATGACATTGATCCTTATAGGGATTGAACAAGGCAAGATAAGGAAACGCCATTGTTTATTGCAGACAAGATTCTTGACTTTGAGCAGCATGCAATGGAGGATGTGGTTGTAGCAAAAGAAGGTACTAGATTGTCATCAAATAACACTAATGAGGCGAAGGAGCCATTGCCATCTAGAAATAGGATGGAGGTCAAGTTGGAGCCACAAACACAACCTTCAATGCTAAGTGAGGCATTGCAATAGAGTCTAAGGATTTGAAGCTCTTACCAAGTTTTCATTACACCAAGGAAAAGAAAGATGTAAAATATTGAAATATGCAATTTATGAATTATGATGATGATTATCAAAAGCAATCATGATAAATTCATAATAGTCACTAGCTAACTCTAGTATTAGGATTCCACATGATGATATAATTTTGTAATCAATTTCTATTCAAATGAATCAAATTAAATAGAAAAAAATCATGTACTCATTTATGAACACCACCACAAAAGGTTATAGCTTTTTAATAATTTTGAACACCGTGCAACATCATTACACACTATCATGTTCAACATCCATTTTTTATATCGTCTCAGCGAATGTATATTTTAATAACCATATTCCTTAGTGTATTTTGAAACAATTCTACGTTCCAAAAAATTAAAGAGCAAACATGGTTTCAGATAGACATCTGCCATCCGTCAGGGGCACAATACAAATAATTCTCAACGAATAAGGTAATGCCAATAATATCATCGCCACAATTGCCCTCATTCACAACTGCTGTTACAAAATATTCTGAAGTCAGCACTAAAAAGAGGATAAATAAGTTACACTATGAATTAATATGTTAGTGAAAGTCCAGCACATAAAACTTCATAAAAACCGACCCCTCTTAATAATTGATATGGCATTGAATCTGACTTGACACATCAATTTATGATGTGGCAAAGAAGTAGACAACAAGAAAGCTTAGGTAGACAAGCAGCCAGGTGAGGTAGACACACAAGAAGCTCAAGTTGACACCCAACCAGCTTAAGTAAGCAACCAACCAGCTCAAATAACACACAAAGTAGCTCAAGTAGACTAGCAAGGAGCTCAAGCAGCCAAACACATTTATCATTCCAAAAACTCATTTACTAGACAATGACAATTGTCGTTGACATCAATGACAAAATCTACAACAGGCCTATGGCTGTCATTGCTACTCTATGCATATTTTTTAGGTAGTTTTTCTCTTCAAGCACTCTATCTAAGAATTTAACTTGTACATAACATCAAGTGGCACTTGATGCAGATGAAATTCATGGGGATTAATGCCTCCCTCACTAATTTTCAAAATTGTAATATGTAATGTCCACTAATTAGTACCTAGATTTGGCCAAATCTATAAATAGGTAATTGGGTTTTATAGGCGTACCTTTGTATACTGTTTTCCTGCAACAAAATTAGAGAACATATATGAAATAATACTTAAAACTGAAATATGAATTATATTAAATGATATTGAATCTACTATATTAAAGACTGTTAGAATTATGATTGTTTTTGATTAAGTAAAAAACAGGTTTTGAAGGGGCCCCGAAACCCTTTACAAGCAAAACTTAAACAGCAAAAGCAAAGAGATACAAAAAGGAACAGACCATCGATAAGCTAGCAAAGAACCAAAGAAAACCAAAAAAAGCCCCACAAAGCCAGCAAGCCAACCAGACTCCAAGAGAGAAACTAGTTTATTTTTTCAAAGGGCATTTGCCAAGGTGTTGCTAATTTCATGCAGCTCTTTGATGTTATCCCTGAGATTAGGGAGATCCTTTGCAGAAGCAGCCACAACCTTCTTGACACTAGCCCTGGTCCTCTTCGCAGCGCCACCAACCGAAGTAGCTTCACCGCTACCAGTCTGGATAGTCTTCATCCAAGTCAAGTTCCACTACCGGTTTAGGAGAGCTGGTATGATCAAAGACCTTAGCAATATCCTCCAAGTTTTTAGTGACAACTGAAAGGATACTCGGGATAACACCCATCAAATTTTTCATCACCTCTCTCCCTTCTTCCAACGATTTAACCTTATCCTCCATATTCTGCTTCCATTTTATCTGATCTCTGTTGTCATCCTCCCTCTTCTCATCCGTGTTTTTCCCCTTTTTTTTCCACGTTCTTCAGGAGCTCATAGGTCCATCTGTCATAATTCATTCTCACCTTGGTGAGTTTGTTGAGGTTATCCAAGAGTAACCGTTTATCCGCACTTTCCTTATCCTCACTAACCCTGTCCTTAGTCAAGTCCTTCTCAGAATCTTTGTTCATTTCCTTCTCGGAATTCACATCAGTTTCCTCATTATCCTTGAAATCTACATCCTCCATAGGATGGTTGTTGTCCTTACCAGGGCAATCACTGAGGATAGGGCTTTCATTACCAGGCTCATTATCACCACTTTCTTCCTCATTACCCAGCTCCTCATCGTTCCAGTTGTCTTCACCATTGGAGTCATTCGTCTCCATTTCGCTGCATTCCTTATCAATTTCCTCTGTTTCCATCCCAGGGGCACTTTTTCTTTTTTTGCTAGAGGACGCCTTCTCCTTGCTGGAGTCTCCTCTCTCCATCTTTCTCTTACCCGGAGAGGCGGATATCCTCTTGTTTTCCAGCAGGGCGAGGGTTTTACAATACTCATAGATGAGCAACAAAAGCCCACAGTGGAGAATCGGGCTAGAAGGATTTTTACTGTGTTTATTGAGGGAGCTGGAAAGGGACCTAAAAACGTAGTAGGGCAGAGATACCTTTTTTTCGTGTCTGAAATGGTTTAAGAGAACGAAGTGGTAGGTGTGGGCCCTGGAGAATCGGCCCTCAACCGTGATGTATTGCATAATTGCATTCAGAACCCAACCCCATAGTTTCTTGATATTAGCAACTTCATAGTAGCCCCCAGTGGCTTTGCCGATTCTAGCCCTCTCTTTCTCTTTCCACGGGAACAGATTGACCGCATTGTTGGAGACTTTAAGGTCTTGAAAGAAATTAAGCCCAGTGTGGGGCATACCAGTCACTGTAGCTATAAGCCCAACGTCCAGCTTGAACTTAACTCCATAGATTTTAAATGAGCCATTATACCAATTTTCGGAAATCTTGGAAACGGCGAGGTTTACCCTACCTTTATCATAGTCCACGAGCTTCTCCATGAAGCTTGTGAGAGAACCTTTTTCCAATTTCGCCCACACTTTCGGCATCGCTTTCCAAGTCGACGTATTGTCTGGTTCCTCCCTCCTTAGGTCTCCTCCCATCTTCGGATTCAGACTATCTGCTCTGTTTCTCTGCAAACTAAGCCCTTCTTTCCCGAAGTTGCTCAAGATTTTGAACCGAAAAACCCACAAAGCGTGCGGCAAATTATTAAAGATTGTTGGGGATCTGCCGCTTTGCCAGGTAATGATGACCTTTCCAACAAGCCATAAATTATTCATAATCCCTGTCATGATTATATTGTCCTTCTCTCCCCATATGACGGTCCTTTCTAAGGAGCTCTTCAATGTTTAAATTGAGATCTTCCCCGTGCCAAATCGATTGGGAGTCAAAATAAGCTCCTATATTCGCTAGACAGTCCGCCACACTATTTTGCTCTCTAAAGGCATGTTGAATAATAATTTCTTTAAAATTTGCAATGATCTCCCTAGCTTTCATGATAATATTTTCAATTGACCAAGATGGCTCTGACTCCCCCTTCAAACACTTAATAATATTAAGTGAATCTCCCTCGAGCCATAATTTATCATAATTAAGACTTTTGGCTATAATTAAGGTGTTCAGGGCAGCTAAGGCTTCGGAAAAATTACTAGATTGATTTCCCAAAGGACCAACCACCGCCGTTAAACAACTTCCAGCAAAATTCCTGACAATTCCCCCTTATCCGGCTTTACCCAGATTCCCCTTTGAGGCCCCATCAAAGTTAGGCTTAATCCACCCCTAAGGAGGAAAACACCAAACGAGACCTTCTCTCCCTTTCTCCTTGCTAGTAGTAGTGGTGGAGAGGTTCCACCTGTCTTTGAAGTCATCTTTAGCAGCCGGTCCATAAACAGTGCCATAGAGGCATTCAAATATACTCCTATAAATTTTATCTGCCACCACTTCAGGAATAGCCCTTTTATCCCTAAAAATCCTATTGTTACGCTCTTTCCTGATATTCCAGATAACAAACGGCAGAGTAAGTCTCCAAGTCTCCACAATTTTAGGATTAAAATTAGGGCAGTGCCATTGCTGCCAGGAATCCCCTAGGGAGTTCGAGAAAACCCAACTCAGGTTCCACCTGCTGAAGATGATTTTCCAGATATCCTGACTAAAAGTGCACTGATTGAGAATATGGCAAGCCGTCTCTTCTTCCCTGCAACAAAGAGAACCAAAACCTCTCTTTTGAAGGTTGTCCAGGGTTAAAATCTTATTTTGGATGAAAATCCAAAAGAAGATATTAACCTTAGGAACTAACTTCTTGTTCCAAACTTTAGCCCAAATAGGAATTTCTTCCTCAGAATCATTATGAATAGCCACAACTGAGGAAACAGAATATTTCCCATCCAGGGTTTCCCTCCATATCAATCTGTCATCTTTGTTGTCTCTAGGGATTTTAGCAAAAAGAGCAATCTGAAGGAACTTGAGCCCCGGACACTGCTGGCTAAAATCAATCCAGTTCCCATTTCTCCAGTAATCTCTGACCAGCTCACCAAACCTTCTTTTGAACCAGTCTTTCCAATCCTTAAGGATTGGACCTTCCTCCAAGGATTTGTCCAAAATCCATTTATCTTCCCAAAATCTTATTCTCCTACCATCCCCAAGGTTCCAAGTTCGACCAGCAGCAGCTCAGCTTTTAGTAGATTGAACAGCATTCCATATAGCCGAACCTTCAACAGTGAAAGAATTATCAAGGAATTCTTCCTCAGAAGGTTGCATATAGAGATATTTGTTTTTCCAGATTGAGTTCCATTCTCTTTCCTCTCCTTTTAATCTCCATATTTGTTTGGCTAATAAAGCTTCACTCATAGTACCGATATTCCTTAAGCCCAACCAACCAAAGGCCTTGGGGGAACAAATTTTATTCCAGGCAATAAGGGGAATTCTATTTTTGACTTCCACTCCCGACGAAAGAAACTTTTTTTGTTAGAATTATGATTGTTGGATATAATCAGATTTTTATATTTCCTAGATGAGATCAGATTATTATCCCTCCAAGAAACCATCCCTCCTAGGCCCAAGGGTGGAATACCATATCCCCTTTGGCTCCATGTGGCAGGTGTTAGGCATCCATCATGGAGTAGCATACCCAACGAGGTGTTCTATCACTGTTCCCCCTCATCTCAAACACCTTCTCTCTTAAGCCCAAGAGCAGATGCTTCACCCCTCTTGGCTCCATATGGCAGGTGTTAGGCATCCATCATGGAGTGGCGTACTTAAAAGAGAGTTCCTCATTTACAATGCATCATTTTTTATATTCCAAATAAGTTATAGTTATCTTATTCATCTTATTAGGATAATCAATTATATCTGTCATAATTATCTTATTATGTTAGTTCCTTGTATTGGATTATCATCATTTTCTGTCAATATTACTTGAATCAGTATTAATCATTTATTACCATTATTTCATTACAATCAATTTGTTATTCCTTATATTTACAGCATTACAATAATTTGTGCAAACCCAAATTTAGTAGTATTATGTACCCCTCGATCTACACACAAGCATATATTTATATGTTATATTTAACAGTGTTGTGATTTAATACTGTTTGACAGAGATATACATATCTAATATTAGTTGTCATTAGTTTAATTAAGAATATTCAATTAATTTATGTTCATTGATGCACAGATTTGATTTTAGTATGTAATGCTGGCCATCATATTAAATGTTGAATCAAAAGGTTCATGGAATTCCTACCTGTCACTGCCGTATTTTTTCCCTTTCTGCCTTGCTTGCTGACCCGTTCCTTACTCTCTATCTTCCATCCCCCAATTGGCACAGGGAGAGAGGTATTTACCCTACCCCCTCCATCGTGGTGAAAGGCCACGATGATTCACTGGGTGGCGATTTCTTTCTATAAAGGGTTGCTTCCTTTTCACCCCACGGGACCCACCATGTGCTGATGTGGGAGTCACACCATTTAAGGGAGTATATAAGAAAATTACTCAATGCATAAAAATGTAAATTAATGTACATTTTAAATATAGATTCAATGTGTAAATAGATAACAAGATATCATTTTTAATAACAATATAATAATTTTAATATGATTTACATATTACAGGGCTAAAACATATTAATTATTTCTATTATAAATGTGGGGACATGACATAATAATTGCAAGCCAATTCCACCTTCTTAGAACTTAAGGAGATATGTTTCTAATTCAGGTCTTTTCTAACTAGTGCCGTCATAGCAATTTATAAATTGCAAGTAGGTTGCAAATGCATATAAAGAAACTACTTACAGTTATGGTTTGTAGATAAAAAGAGATAAAAAATCAGGAAAACATTTAGGGCATGTAGATTGAACAAGATTAATAATATGATTATGAAATAAGAAAAAAAAATGAAAAATGAAAAGAATAAAGCATCTTATATTTTCCCTCAATTGCTTCTAATTTCCATGAATTGAAAAAAAAAATTAATAATAACAAATGTAGAAGACATACCAAATGAAAAATAACACAAACAAAAATGATTCAAAATACTTCTTCAAATTTGGTGAAATGGACAAATAGCTGTTCCATATGCACTGTAGACTGCTAAAAACCTGCTTAAGCATGCTAGATTTTGCTTCAATCCCCTTTTTTGCTCCAATGCTCTTTTTTTCTCCTTATTTAATCAATATTTTCTGCCATTATGCAGGCTAGATTTTGCTTCAATGCTCTTTTTTTCTCCTTGTTTGTGCTTGCATATTTAGTGTTGTAGATGCCTTCTACTTTTTTCAATTGTATTTTATTTATGATTTTTGGTTTTTTCAATAAATTTTAACAGTCAAATCTGAGCAGCAGGACTCAATGAGTCTCACCAGACTCTCAAAGTCCTAGGACCAAGTCCCTGGACCTCATTTTAATAGGTTTGCGTCAAGACTAGGAGAGTCTGCTGAGTACCTGACTAGTCCTAAATCACTGTATGTGAATGAAGAGAAAAGTGTAAAAATTAAACAGAAAAACAAGCTTCATGGTCTTTCACAAGCAAGGTTACAAAAGCACTAACAAAAATCTGAAATGACCACCCCTATTTTCATTTTGAAAGAGACTTGCAAACTACTATGTGATATCAATTAAATTGTTTAATAATCAACATGGCATTTTATCAAACACTTGACAAACATACAACAATATATGCAAAACCCGAAACTTCTTATTTGTTGTTAAATACAGATTTGCAATATAAATGTGCACATTCAACTGCCTTATGGGCTGTGTCAATTATTCAGGTTTGTATTCAACAATTACAATGCTTAGTTATGAAAATATGATAGAAAAAACCTGGAATTGAATGTTGTAGTGGTCTGCAGATGTAATGGTAGCTTTCCGAACTTCTAATCAGCAGGAAAAACAAGTAAACTTCATACCACCATTGTTCATGCACTATAGCGGCACTATTCATGGCAATGTAGCATTTTTACTATTCATGTGGCACTGTAGCAAAAACACTATTCACGCAGCACTGTAGCAAAACACTATTCATGCGGTACTGTAGCAAAAACACTATTCACGTAGTACTATAGCAAAAACACTATTCACGCAGTACTGTAGCAAAATCACTATCTTCAAATCTGTACTTTCAAACCCCCGTAAAAACTTCATGCGAGAGCACCAGATGAAGCCCAATGTGTTTCCTGAATGAAAACACCATTAATCCTCCTAACTGTGTCTTTCAACAGCGAAGAGAATGCTAGCAAAGAGGGATTCCGTCCTCCAAGCCCGATAATCAAATCTCTACGAAATCCAACAGCATAACATTAATCTCATCCAAGCATACCCCAAAAGAGAGCGCTCAACCTCAATTTATATCTTCTTCCTGGATGCAAACACTTCATTTCCTAAATGTAGGATAATACATTTTAGAATAAAATATTATTTCCCACAATGCACACATTAAAGGGAACTTTTAATATTTTAAACATTACTTTATATTCCCAACCTTATAATATAACGATAAAGTTAAATATTTAATTTAACACTTTATCGTTAAATATTAAAACATTGTTGATAATCCCTTTAAATCATTGTCGCCTTCAAATATTTTTTTTACTGATAATTATGCCAACCAGGGAAACACTAAAAATTTCAAGTCACTGCTTGGAGACTAACTTACTATAAATAGTAAGTGTCTAGAAACCTTGTCAGAGCAGCACCGATTGGCTTGAAACTGAAAACACCTAGGCCAAAACACTTCAGGATCCCACCAATGTCCTTGTTAGCCTTCGGGACCGTGTCAGAATAGGCTAATGACACCCCATATCATGTTGCGCTAAAAAGGGGACATTACAAAATCATTGGGTTATACACAAATCAATCATGTATCTAACATGACATAATTTTAGTATGAATAATTAATAAACATCTATTCAACAGGGAGTACTTAATACCACAAATCTAGAGTAACAACAAACATCAAAAGAAAGCCAAAATATATACTCATAATTTCTGCTTCTCAGATTTCACCAGGTTCCTGCTATAAAAATGTTCCAGCAATAAAGCATCAACGGAAACCTTTTCATTTTTATATGCTTAAACTAATTTATTCAAGTATCACAGTTAACTAACCTTCAATAACTCTATTTAATGCAAGAAAACAATTTGTGAATGGTCACTTCCCTGATATATGTACCTGCTTCTCCGTTCTTTTCCATAAATTTTCTTGCTCCAGTAAGGCTTGTTCAACCCGAAATGCAGCTGCTCTAGCACTTTCAATTTCGGCATGAGCCACAGCTCTCGCTTCTTCAACCATTCTTCTTGCTTCATCTGATGCCTAGCATTAGCAAATACAAAAAATAACATGTCAATTCTACTTCAAGTATTAATACTATTTAATCACTAACTAATGACATGTAACTGCAAAAGTTGTAGGTCCAAATAAGCATTAGATATGAAATGATATGATTAGAACATCATTAACCGTCAGATAAATTGTGGAAAATTGAATAATGAATAGAAAACAAACAGAAATTTCTCCAGCTTACAGATGGAATTATTATTGTCTCATAATTTGAGGCATCAAGCATCAATTATTTAATCTTTCCTCTTAGGCAGTCCAAAAATTGCCCAAATTATTAGATTTTGAGACAGACTGCCAAACCTCTTTTAAGGGCATATACAGAAAGGATCATTTCACTTTTCAATGCCTAAATAAGATCAGACGTTATACTACTGCCTTTAAGGGACTCCAAATTCTTCAAATATCATAATTATAGAAGCATAACTTGCTACCAATTTGGGTTCAGGTTCAGGTTTGGGTTCAATTGTTCAGTTCATGGATTCAGGAAAAAAAAATTAAGGTTGGGTTTGTTTTGGGTTCGCCGATACAAAAACATATCAAAAACAGAAATATATACATATTTGCAGCAGTAATTAAGTTTAAAGTACACCACAACACTAATAGTCAAATAACATAGCAAAATACACCACCATATTAATAGTCAAACTCGACTTTCATGATATATTTTAAAGTTCGAAAAGAATAATAATGTCATGTGTCAAGAATCAGCCATCATTGATCAAATATCATATGGGTCATCAAAAACATCATCCTTCTCCATATTAGATGATCTATATTGTGGTAAATTAGAAGAACCACAAATAGTGCCTAAGTCAATACGCTCTGGCTCGATATCCCACTTCTTAGTCTCCCCTTCTTTGTAGGCAGTTTGTTGGTGTGTAAGGAGATGCAAGTTTGAATGCACAAACACCAAGTCCTTCTCTTTTTTTAAGTGTAGTCTATTGCACTTTATTGAGTGGATGAAGAAGCATGTGCTCCATTTCCTCTCAGATGAAGATGAACTACAAACCTATCAAGATAAAATTAAACAATTAAGAGTTACAAAATTTAAATGATTAAATTAAAAAGATATGAGATTTTTTTATAAAATTTATTTGCAATTAAATTTTGATTGCAAGAGGTTGTAGGTGCATATACAATTCCCCATGGAAGTACCACCAACTATGAGCATTGACTATATACTTGTCCCGAAGAGAATCAAGACCACAATCATTTGTGCTTGTAAAGCCAATGAACTCAGCCCTCAATACGTCTTACACGTCATGATTACCAAAGAGTCTGTGAAGTTTTGGCTTGTGCCGTTGAGCAGCTTCAAGATCTCTATATGGGGGAACTCTTGTGGCAAAAGAAATGAGTTGACAACTATACTATTTGGGACTCAATGTAAAGGAAAGAAGATGCGACAAAATGGTCATCTTGTTCCATCTCTCTATCATGATTTGGTGTAATTATTTTAAGAATTTTTCTTCAGGATCTTGCTCTTTTGCATTTACAATGAATTTCATCTTCTCAATCATTGAGTCAATTTCATCATAAACATAACCCACACAAGGCCTATCCAAGTCAATATAATGGATCATGTGCAATATGGGCTCAGTGAAATCAAGGAAATACTCAACACAATCCTACCAAATGTCATCTAGGATCATTTGCTTAATCTATTTTGCCCTTATAGTGCTAAATGGCCTCCATATGGACCTATTTGGGCTAATTAACACATTAGATAGGGCCTCATGAACCTTTAGAAGTCGTCTCAACACAATTGTGTTGGAGGCAAAATAGGTATCAAAAACCTATTTCAAAATCAAAATAAAAATAATAATTTTACAAAAATTAAAACTAAAATTAAATTAAAAAATTTGTCAAGTCGTGCTTTTGGATTCAACTACATCAATTTTATTTGAATCAACATTTTGGACCACAATCCATCATCCATCATCCTAATGATGGATAAATGGAGTGTGATCCAAAACATTAATGACCTTTCATCCTAATAATGGATCATGGAGTGTGATCCACAACGTTGATGCAAATAAAATTGACGCAAATGAATCCAAAAGCACTACTTGACAATCATCATGGACTATGGAAATCTAATGTCTCTCATTCAAAAGTTTACTAAAGTAAACATATTTATTATTTAACTTACCTTCAACAGCTCCAATCTTGAAAATGTTCTAGATATGCCTTGTGACATATTGTGGTTGGTGACAAACATTTAAATCTCTTCCGCCTCAACATACACCTATTTGACCGATTCAATTTTGGTGCCAATTTTTTGTACAATAGGTTGAGAGAATGGACACTACAAGGTGTCCAAAAAAAGTGTTAATAACATTCCTCAACCAATAAACCAGCAGCCCTACAATTTTTGGCACTGTCTGCTATAAATTTCATAACATTTTGAGGGCCAACTTCCTCAATGGCTTGACAAAGAATATTAGCAATAAATACACCATCCTTCACCTCTCCTTCACAATCGACTACTTTGAAAAACAATGCCCCTTTACGAGAAACTACAATAACATTGATCAATCCACTACTTTCCATCTATCAGATAACAATGGACGCCCCTATTTGACCCATGAATCCTTTGTGGGCTTCAAAGAGTCCTCTACATATTTAACCTTTGTCCAATAAGATAGTATGCATCTTCTCATAACTCGGGCCCTTGTACACCTTTGAACCCTAATTAATTGATTTCACTATTTTTTGCCAATGTGGTGAGTGAGCAACATTGAATGCCAATCCATTCGCAAAGAAACATCAAGCTATGTCTTGATCAACAATCTCTCTAGACTCATTATGAAATGTCATTTCCAACGGTCCCTTCTGTAGGTTGAAGATGAGAAGGCAATGGAGGGACCTTCATCCCCTTTGATCTACTTTTGCTTGGTCTTCAATATATGCCATTTGGAGGGGCCTTGAAGATGAGAAGGCAATGGATAAGTTATAGCTTTTTTCCTTGCTGCTTGGTCTACTTTTGCTTGCTCTTCAATATATGCCAAGACTTGTTCATCTGGAAGGCCTTTATTATCTGGGTTGGGACAAAATTTGATGTCGTGGTTAGGGATAAAACACAAATGGGCTTTCACTCGATTGTATGAGCTAAAATATCTTGCTTTGCAATGCCACAAATCCCAATGTAACCTCCATCACCTAGAAGTTGTACCATTTCAACATATTTCCAAAGGGGAGAGTGTAGATCTATTTTGAAGCGACCTTCTCTTTGGGAGTTAGAAACAATTGCCATTTTAATACCTAAGACAACAAGCTCAATAAACAACACATTCAAAACAAACCAAAAAGAAAAAACTTCAAAACAAAACAAAAGAGTTCATTTGTAAAAAAAATGTAAGGAAAAAAAACAAAATCAACCTACCTCTTTTAAAGAAATCTTCCTCTACGATCTCTTTGACAACAAACCAACACTTGCAAATCCGTATGAATAGCAGAACAACCAGCTTGGAGTATTCAACAATCAATCTTCAACTCTATTTGTGCAATGGAAAGCAAAAAAATAAGTTCAGCAATGGAAAAGCAAATAAAAAAATCATTCAGAATATGAAAAATGAGATATGTTTTGCCCTTTAGATGTTTCATATGGCAAAAATTAGGGTTGGGGCACCGAAATCGCCATTTTGCATTTTAAAACAGCTTTAAAAAGTCAAAAGTAAATGTGCCAGATTTGGCGGATGTGTCAGTTTTGAGACGAAAATTGTCTTGGGTTCAACAAGGATGGACACATAAGTTGTGGCCAAAACCATGTCTGGAGGCACAACAAACCGGCCCAAGACCAGAAACCAAGTTCGAACCGGATTGGTACCTGGGTTCATTTCCCTACAAACCAATAGCGTAGATATTATAGTAACCTTTTGGTCTTCTTCTCTTAGGAAATTTTTTCCTCCTATATTATACGAAAGTTGACATCAACTTAACACAAGTAGTACAATGAAGATATCTCCCTATAAAAGCAAGGAATGATAACACCCACGCCTGAGGCCCTATGTCAAAGACTCTACAATTATGCTAAAAGAGATTCAACTTCTCCGAGCAGATGAGAGAAATATCCTATTAAAAGATTGGTGTATATCTGATTACAAAGAAATAAATGGCAGACAAGAGGAGTTATATTCCATGAAATTTCGCAAGCTCTCCGAAATCATTCCTGCCTCCCTTTGTCATGTCCCCTTTTAGGAATTAGAGACAAGGAGAAGACCTCTAGCCTATTAACATTTCTGATTTCCCATAGACTAAAGAAAAAGACAGGAAAATGATTAAAAATATTATTTTAAGTTGGACCCAATTATTTCCAATTCAAAGGACAAACTAATAATATTATAATAATTAGAATTAAAAGAAGATTTTGAACAGTTATAGTAAAAAAATTAAATACTTTTGGAGGAAATTTTAATTCAAGGGCCTAAATTGGAGAGCTTAATAAGGTGGCGCTTGGATCCATTTTGCATCTTGTCTTCATTTTGTAATCCATATTTTCACATTTGACGACAAAAACCCTTGAGTTTTGAAGATCTTGGAGAGGATAAAAGCCCTTCTGGATTTTAATCTACAGATTTGGGGACAAAAACACTCATCTCGCTTGGGGTAAATTCACCAGGATTGCAAGTGAGATGAAATTGGTAATCTTCATGCACATTTTCAGATCTGAGTGATTGAACTTACAGACAAATTTTGGTGTCTGTCCTTTTGGAGGGTTTCATTACTATTTTTTCAGAGTTATTTGTTGTTGTTCGTCATTATTTCATTGCTAGATCTACGTGCCACACTTTGGAGGAATTGTCATCATTTATTGCTTATTCCAGGTTTTATGCACATAATTAATTGCTGATTTGAGGGTTGTTGCTGATAACACGTCATTTACCACATGTGCCACCTATTTTGGGAGATCTGTACCACCTCTTGGACAAGGTTGGGATTGTCGTACAGCCTAATGGTGGAATGGTTGACATTGAAAAGGTATTACAGCTAATTTGTGACATTTTGACATTATTTTTCTGTTGTTTCTAGCCCTCTTCAGACCTGATACAGCCATACTATCCTAGCCACCTTATCATTTTGGGCTGTCTTTCTTGTTGGAGAGATCATTGCTGTTAGTGCAGCATTAATTCAGTCATTTCCAGCTGCCAATTTGCTGTCCACAAACCATACAAGAGTTCTTTGCCATGAGACAACTGTCCTATCACCATTTCGACTCACTTTCAATCAAGCAAATTAATCAATTAATTCAGAACAGCAAGTAAGGAGCCTTGTAAGAGAAATATATTGTCGTAATTCTGAGTTTATGTTCCCACATCAATTTATCACCATTGTACTTGTTTCCAGCCACTATACTTGTTTCTAGCATTGTACTTGTTATCAGTGATAACAAGCAATCGTATTTGATGTATCTTGACTCATACAATTCAGATCTGAGCATCTTGGGCATCAGGGGGTTTCATAAATGTTGTTCATTTGCAATTTGATGGTTTGCCATATAATTTCCCGTTTTTGATAGTTGTGATCAGCATTATTTTCAAGTTCAATTTGTTGTTTCATTTCTTATTCTGTTTCATAAATCAGAAAATACACAAAAACCAGATATTACAGAAATATATAAAAAGTGGACATTACACCCTTTGGACTGAACCTCTCAATGAAAGGGCAGTGAAAAGAAAACTTATCGCGACCTTAACCAATGTCAAGATTCAGCAGCTGAATATCTCCAAAAAGTGTGCAAGAGTAACTCTTTCTCACCCCAACTGCACAAAAAATCTGAAATAGCAGCGCTTCCCAAACGTGTTTCAATGGCTAGCGCTTACTGAAACAATAGTATACATAAGATTTAGTCCTGAAAAGAGGTTCTTGATTCTTTATTTCCAGATGTATTGACAACAGCCTCGCTGTCCAGAGGTTGACATGGGTGATATAATTGAATTTATTACATATTTTTACAAGGGTGATATAAGCAAAATTACATATTTTACAGATTCTTGCAGCAATGACACCTTCGAAAATTCAAAAAAAAGTTCTATAGACTGCTGGAACAGGGAGTGATCATTCTCCATAAAACTAACATTATATATACAGAATGATGGCCAAATCTAGAAAGAAATGGACGAAATCATGAGGAATCAAGTGATAGTGACGTGGAGCATTAAGTGTATAAACAGAGCCATGGTTACATTGATGCTGCAAAATTCAAATATATTAGTTGCAATCAGATTATACAGGATGTTGCACACTATAGTAGCAATGTGGCCCCTGTTCTTCATGATGGAGCAATTGCTGAAAGGACTGATTTGCCAGTTGTAGAGCATTCTGATGAGGCAGAAGATGATGTTGAAAGTTGATGGTTGGCATACAGTTGTTTGGATATGATATTAGTGTGAAGTTTTACAGTTTTGTAAAGCTCTATCTTGTGATTCAAATTGTTTCTAAGGAGATAGGGTTTTGTTCTTCCAGATGAATGTTTGCCTGGTTTTTTTTGTGGTCTATTGATTGCAGATGACTTTGTATTAGACGGTTGCTTTGGCCTGTTAAGGCTTTATTTTGTAACCTACTAGTATATATATATGTATGTATGTATGTATGTATAGTTACTAGGAGACCCGTCTACTACTTTTCAAAAATAGGAGAGGAGGGTACTTGGAGAATACATATAAATATATACACATAGATACACATATAAATATACATATGCACATTCATACACATACATATACATATATACATACATACACATATACATATATACATATATATAGACACACAAATGCATGTAGATACATATGTAGATATATGTATATGTATATATATGTGTATATGTATGTGTATGTGTATATGTATGTGTGTGTGTCATGTGTGTATGTATATGTATACGTGTATGTATGTATATATGTATATGTATGTGTATGAATGTGCATATGTATATTTATATGTGTATGTATGTGTATATATTTATATGTATAATGTGTGTGTGTACACAAAGTCATTTGAAATTAATAGACCACATAAAAAACCCATGCATAACAACAAGTTGTAAAGAGGCCATTATGACAATTATTGGGATATAAATTCTCATCCATGGCACCTATTGTAGCATGTTTTCTGCATCACAAGGGTTATATCATGAAAAATGTCAACTAACAACAAAGAGTTGTAAGAGGAAATGACCACCATTGAGAAGATCTTGGAAAAGACAGCAAGTAAACCCAAATTTTCACAGATATGGGTTTCAAAATGTAAAGGAACACCACTACCATCTATCTTGAAGCACCTTAGGGTTGAGCATTGCCTTGAAGAATGAGTAAGGGAATTTAAGGGGGCCCTGATCGAAGAAAAAGCGGACACAAGAGTTTCAAAGATTGAAAAGTAATTTTTCTAAAATTGGAGTTTGTTTTTGAGAGAACAATTGCCTTTCTAAGAAGAGAGGCATTATCCATAAGGTTTAGGGAAAAGCTAATACATTATCAAATCCAGTCACTTCTGAATTTTCAGGTCCAAAAATGCACCACAGGAACCCGCAATACAAAACCATCCATTCCCACAAAGAGCAGTTTTGAAGCCATTGTTTTCAAAAGGGTGGTTTCAAAAAAGCTGACCTACGAATAGAAGAAATGCTGTCCTGACAACAGAAATATAAATATGAATCCAACAAATGTCCTTTCAAAAAAGCTGACCTACAAATAGAAGAAATGCTGTCCTGACAACAGAAATATAAATATGAATCCAACAATTTGACATTTGCTCTTCCCATTGCCACTCTAGAGCATGAGGAGGCCTCTCCAGCTCCTATTTTAAGAATACCTCGAGGCTGGATTGGAGAAAGAGAGACATTCCATAGCGATTGTAATATCAATTGGAGGATTGGGAAGAACAATTTACCAAATTATACTGCAATGGTACACAAAGAGTGAGAGTGCAACACAAAAGTAAAGAATTCCAATTAAAAATCACAACTTGGGTGGCTGAACTGTTCAAGGTCAGAGAGCACAAGGAAGATAGTAAACCCAGAATTTCTCATAATTGGGATTGTTTTCATTCCAAAAATGTCAAATTGCCACTTCCAACTAATTTTTCTCATCTTGAGGTTACCAATATTGAATTTATCTCTCTCTACTTTGCTTATTTATGTTACCTTTCCATTTTGATGTTGTCATATTCCCTCCATGAAGCAGATATCCATGCCTTACACAAATCATCTTCCCAAGAAGAATGATCAGAAAATCCTATTATTTACAATGACTAGGTTAAGACTAAACAACGATGATGATAATCAGTGATTAGGATATGACAGTGAAGCAACCTTAACCAAACAAAAACACTAAATGATTAGTTAAGACATATAGTCCTTCAAGGGGTGCATCTCCAAGGAATTAAGCACATAATTATCGTCATAAACAAAGATGAAGAAGAAAGTGATGATATCTAAGTTTGCATCAATGCATAAACATTGGTATATACAGCGACCCCTATAGCGATAAACTTAAGGGAGGCGGTACGTTTATATTAATATGTGTGCTATTAATTATTGATGGGGTGCGATTACCATCCGACAGCAGTAGGTTATTAGTTAAAAGGCACGGGTTTGTTAAGGTAAGACACAGTTTTTTTAAGCAGCAAAGGGTAGTCTAAAGGGGCACGACTCTAAAAAAGGTTATGACCATAGGAAGGGACATAAGCCTTCCTTACCAATTGACGGCTATATACTCCATTTGAAAGACGTGTCAAGAATATCGAAGGAGAAAAAAAGAAAAGACGTGGAATCTGTATAAAAGAGAAAATCAGAATTAAATATTATCAGGATCAAAACAGCAAGTGGTATGCTGTATCGTACTGATGATCATGTGTTGGTTTACATTTATGTTATGTCATGTCTGCATTCTATCAAGAATTATGAGCATATATATATATATATATATATTACATTAATGGGCTAGTCTTTAATAATTCACTATTTCCTTCGAGAGGATAGGTTGGTGTGTGTAGGGAGAGGTGGAGTAAATCCTTACAAGATAGGAAAGCCCAAGATGGGGTATGGACGGAGTCCTGAAACCTTGAGGGAGCATACTTGTAGACTGGTTTTCAAGTGCCCTGTGACAGTAAATCCCTGTCCTCCATTAGGGTTAGGAAACAAGTAAGGATGGGACCTAAATATAATAATTATTGATTCTATCATGAATAATTAATTGTTCCCCAGTTTTAATAATCTGATTGAAGGCATGATAAGTGTGGCGATACATGGTTTAATTATGGGAACACAGGCTTACTCCAAGTAGGGGACATTACAGATGTACATTATGACTCTAAATTGTGAGCAAGTCCACTATCATCTGGATGATATTCCAGTAGCATGGCATGGATTGAAAATTGTTTGAATACTAATTTACACAAGCATGGTTTTGCAGCTCTTGGACCCCTACTAAACTATATTGAAGACCTTTTTACATCTTTTATCAGATCCATCTCTCAATTTGTTGCATATAGATCTAGAGTGTCAAGGGTATTCCTTTGTTGCTTGTCTTGTCTTGAGTAGGGTTCATTGTTCCCACGGTTGTGTCAATTGATTCGTCAAAATGATGTATCAAAATGCAATCAAGAAGTTATATTCTAAGGCGTGAGTTTGTCTAACCTTAAAATATATAAAGTTGAGGTTGTGAGCATCAAGTGGTTTCATATGCATTCCCTACCAAAAGTTTGAAAAGTGGTTAAGTGTTTAGAAATGTGTTAAGATCCCTTGAAGCACATATTTTGAGAAGCACAACTGTGGCAGTATGAATAAAGGAGTGTGCTTAGAAGGTTGAGTTCAAAAAAACAATAGAAAATTTCTAAGTAATACGAAAAGCAACAAGAACTGCTGAAGAGCATGCCTTAAATTTTATTTTCTAAACTTCAAGTTGCAGTGTAATGTCCCTTTCATATGACATTTAATAATAAATTATAATATTAAAAATAAATAAATAAATATTATAATTATAACCGTATAATAAAAAAATAAAATTAATACATATACTCAAATGAAAGATTGGTATTAATTGGTGCAAGATGAATATTGATTGGTGCACTATTTCCTTGAGTTGCCAGCCGTACACTTTCATAAGGAAACCCTCATACTAAAGGAGACAATTTCTGACGTAAGAAGCTGTCCTGTCTGACTTTATTATATCTTACTAGGCCTGGCCACCGCATATTCTCTCAAAAGAAAATATATTATGACAAACCCTATTTGGATCGCAGCCCCTTAAAAGTGTATCATCAGCCCCTTAAAAGTGTATCATCAGCAATATTAATATAAAGGTTCCAAGATAAAAAAGGCATTTAAATTAATTTAAAATAAATTATTAACAAAATTAGTAAAGAAAAGGTGTAACCCTTGCAAAGAGCAGAAATGTTGAAGGGGTGTGTCTCCTTCAAGAATAAAGATATAAAAGGGAAATGGAACTCAATTATTAGAGGCATCCATGGGATATTGACACAGAGTTGTGCGATTATATATTCTGCTTTGTGGTATGATCTACATACATAGTAACTACATTTATATCTGCATTCTTCAGATTGATATTTACTGCTGCTTATGATTATTCAACATAGCATAATGTTACTGTACATCTACTCCTGCATATTTATGACAATTTATATGCTACTGATAAGATTTTATATATTTTCTAGATCTGATTATGGATATTCTGTAGTTAACTCGTTTACCTGAAGACTTGTGTATATCTTCTTATAACCTGAGTGCTTCTCAGCCATGATAGAGGATGAGGAGGTTATCAGTATGGTAACGGTGTTGGCGTCACCTTCCAGCCATGCAACCTCATAGTATATGACCGGGGAGTCCCATGAGGCAAAAGGGGTATGAAGGGTGCTGCCTTTGGGTCTGTGAAGAGTGGACTTTCTGGGCACCCTATGGTAAACTGCCCTCAGGATCTCTATCATGGTGAATGTCTGTCTTAAAAGATATTGAATCATAGGAAGTAGGATAGAAGTGAGAAGATCAAGAGGAACGGTGATAGGACACCTCACCAGGTATGCCACCTCATATGAATGGCATGGGCCACATGAGGCCAAGGGGGACAAGGTCTGCCCTTGGGCCTGGGATAGAGGGTCTGTAGGAAACCCTATTGAGTCATCCTATCTTAGCCCCCCAATGGTTGAACCCTTTCAAAATAATGTTAAAGTACTCTGTAATTGAACTTACACTCTTAACATGTATATAAATATATTGTTACTTCCTGGGATAGAGGGTCTCTAGGACACCCTATCGAGTCATCCTATCTTAGCCCCCCAATGGTTGAACCCTCTCAAAATAATGTTAAGCAATCTGTAATTCAACTTACACTTTTAATATGTATATAAATATGTTGTTACTTCCTAAATGAAGTTATCTATTTTGATGAGTTATAATTATAAAGAAATCCCTAACTTGTTTGCAGGACCTTCATAGAAATAAAGGTATCTCTAACCCTGCTCTGGTTTAATTAAAATTTGTGACCTAGGGCAATATTTAGGCATTTATAATTTGGGGACATTGCATGCAGAGAGAAGCAAAACATGTGTTTGTCTAAACTCGATCATTTTGTTAGTGACAACAACATTGAAGGAGCTCACTTGGCAAAGAGAAGACAAGTTTTGATGGCAACGAGTAGCCAAGTGTGTGCTTCAAAAGACCGAACCAAACTTTACTGTAAAAGGCATATCAAGAACAAGTTTCCAAAGTTGAAGAAAAGATTCAGGTGGTAATAACATCAGAAGTGCACGCCTCATGAGTCAAGGGAAAAAATTTGAGTGGCAACTAGTATGAGACACGGTGCTTTTCACCAAGAAATCATGATACAACACTTAAAAGTTAAAAGTATACACTTGTTCCTTCAAAGACAAGTCTACTTTAAAAAAAGGCATATTAAACATGATTTTGCCTTCTAAAGCATGTTCTTGTTCCTTCGCCATTAAAGCATGAAAAACACACAAAAAAAGCTATAGAAGTGCACATCCTTATTAATCAGCATCAACAGTTTTAGTATGTCATTCTAATTTAAAGTACTTCAGGTGAGAAAATTGTGAAACAATTGCAGGAGGATTGGCAACCATCTTTCAGAATTACAAGCTAGTGTTTGCAGCTTTCTACAAGGATTCCTAGCATACAACAGCAGTTTCCCGTTAGTTTGCTCCATTATTTTTCAACCATTTCTAGGGTGCCAACAAGGCTGATGATAATTTTCCAAATGTTTTGTATTGGTTTGTAAAACCTACGGATTCCAGATCGCTTTTCAGTTTTGTTGGGGCGTTTGGATAATATTTTTATCATGCTACGCTTTTGCTGTTCTGAAATCTATATTCTAGCAGTCTCCTTGCGCTAGGATTTCAGTGTTTGGTGCAGAATTTGTTGATTGCACTTGGGGTGTTCACCAGTGTTGAAGGACATCTCTATTGCCATTTCAGCAGCTATAAAACAGGGATTTTGCATCTACAATCATTCAAGCATTTGAATGAAGATTTTTCACCCTTATTCAAACCCTAAAGTAGCATTTCCAGTGTACAAACAAAGAAAGCCAGCAAAGGTCTCATTTATAAATGGAGTTTTGAGACCATGTTGTAGAGCCAAAATTACTTGGTAAATGAACATTGAATATCCTTTCATCAGAAACAAAACATTTTCTTGGGCATCTAAATGTTCTCAATTTGAAGCTCAATGACATGATAACTGTAGGCAGCAGGTTTGCAAAATGGCTAACGGGCAGCCATTTGGTTCGACTGGCTTCTTTCTAGTCTCCTAGTGTCAGAAGCTAGTTTTGGCATTATTCATCATTATCATTCAGATAGAATAGAAACCAGAAAAATTATGATCGAGTAGTGTGCAAGCTTGAACTAGATTCCTTTCAGGTTAAAAGGTGACTGATTTAGAAACATGTGAAAAGATATGGAATAATAACCTGGAAAAATGCTACAAACAGTTGGGCAGGAATGGTTACTGAAACCAAAGAGACCAAAGAGGTTGTGTGATGAAACAATTTCAAAGATGAACTAAGAATAATAATTTCCATGTTGTACAAGGAAACAAGACAGCGTGAGGCAAGAAAATTCAGGAGTTGAATGTTCTATATCATCAATATTGATTTTTAAGGCACAGCCATTAATTAGGTAAAGCTCACGTGTGACAGCATTCATCAACAATCATGTAATTTCTTCAAAACACATAGCTTTGACATGGTGTCATATTTGATCTATGCCTTGCTATGAGCAAAGGAATTCGCAAGATTAAACATGATAAGAGAAGAACAACTATTCTACATGCAATATCTATAGTTAGAGTTTAGAGAAAGTTGTTGTCCTCATTTTTGAATTTTCAAAAATGTGGCAACCCTTACAAAATTTTGGTTTAAATGTGTTGATTTTATCTCCAAGGCGCGTTAATGAGGTACAAAACTCACATTTGTTAGTGTCAAATCATTTGGGGGTGTCTTTGCCATCATTATCCAAGTTTTGGTGATTTTTGGTCTTCATTTTCCTAGCTTTTTGTACAATTTCGGGTTTCAGAGCAGTCACTGCAGGTTGACGATTTTACTATAAGGCACGCTTCCCAAGGCAAAAATTTTGCTCCTTGGTGAACTGTACTAATCTTCACTTCATCCTCTATTCACGTTTCAAATTTCATCGCATTTGGAGTTCACTTGCTATGTCTTTCCTTCAATTTTGGGTTATTTCTTCCTGAGTGCAGGTGGGAAATTTTCCTTTGACTGCAAGTTTTATTTTTCTCTTGTTTTAGTGTTGTAGGGAAATTTTAAAACAATTACAAGTGCATTTTATTCAAAACTTGTTACTTGTAACTTACTTTTTATTTCCCCCTTGCTGTTTATGTCTTTTAAGTCATTGTAGGAACTTTTTGGACAAATTGCAAGTGAATTTAAAATTATAAGTTTAAAAAAGAACTTGTAATTTCTTTTAAAAGTTCCTACTTAAGTGATTTTTAGATGTAATAGGGATTTTATTTCCCTATTACATGTTTTATGTCCTGTAAGTCACTTTAAACTTGTAAAGGGGATTTTATTTCCCTATTACAAGTTATTTTGACAGCTCTTTTTGTTCTTTCCTCTCACAAACCCGAATTCGCCTAAGTGTGAGAAAAGTGAAGTTATTAAAACTTGTAGAAGGGATTTGAAAACCCGATTACATCTCTTGAAAGGCATCTTTGACTTGCATTTGCATCTCAAGAACCCGACCTGCATTTTTGTTCCTTTGAATCCGATTTTCATGGTTTGAATCTAATTTTTATGGAGAAATGCATTCAATGATGGAGGCGTGATGTTTCTTGTTCCTCTTTTGCTGGTTTATGGGCCACATTTTTTCCTATTTGGGAGGCTTTTTTACTGGTTTGAAGCCACGTTTTTCCCCTTCATGACCGTTTTTGCAGCACGTGTTGGGGCGATTTGATCTCCATTGCAAGGCGTTTTGTCTTCCTCTTTCCAGGCGTGGGTTTGCAAAATCATTTCAAGGAGTTTTTGTTCCTCCTTTCATGCCGTTTTTTATGCATGAAGTTTCAATCTGAGTTTGCTTTGTTCACACAAGGGTTCCAACATATTGATTTTGCCTTCTCTTTAAGGAGAAGATTGTTTCTTTCAGAGTTATTTCATCTCTTTGAAGGGCATCTTGACCAAGCAAGAGTTCGAGTTTCTAAGTGATCTTCCCAAATGGATAAGTTCTTTGAATGCAATTTGTAAATTTGCATGATTTTCCCCTCTTTCATATTTTTCCCATTCATTTGATTTCGGGTTTTAAAAATCTGATTGCAAATAAGTGTTTTTCCCATTTTCCAAGTTTGCCATTACCGGTTGGTATCATTCTTTCCATTTTCCCCTCATATCGAAAGCCCATTTCATCCATTCATTTCACCTTCATTCATTTTTTCCATTTAAAGTCTACTTGTAGTCAAAATTTTGAAACCCGATTGCCGTTGTGTCTTCACTTGCAGTGAGACATCTAGAACCCGAAATTGGTCCTAAGTACACTCAAAAACACTTGAAAATGAGTCTTAAAGGTCCAATTACAAGTGCAAACTTGTGGATACCCATTACACATATGAAGTTGCATCTTTGTTCTCCACAATTGCAAGTTAATGCTCGTGTTTTTCTACGCAAGTAATGCAATTTCCAGAACCTGAAATTCACTTGTGAGCCCATTTTTGCATCAATTTATCCCTTCCTATGTCAGTCATGTTTGCACACACAACCTACCAAATCAATAAATTAAGGCATGGGCGTTATTTTGCAAGCAGATTTCAAGATTGGAGGATGATAAAAAGAAGAGATACAACAACAATTCATGGATGCAAATTATAGAATGCTTTCAAGACAGAGATGGACATGACATGAAAAGAGGAAGGCAGCCCTTTCCCTTCTAAATGAATGGTACTATCCCAAGCAAGAAAATAAGATTGAAGTTCGTTGGCGAAAGACATAAATACTATCAAGGGTGCAAGTTCTTGTTTCGATTCGAGATGTCTTCACCGATCCAGAATACTTCAAGTTCTAACATCTTGTAGCAGCATGAAGATCGTCACAAACAAAAGATGATGTAGTTAGAGTCGTGTCTTCGGACACAGAATAATTTCAATTATGCATTTGTAATTTTGTTTTCACAAGTTACATGTAAAAAAAAAAAGTTTTGTAATTGCAACTGTCACTTTTACTTGCATTTTTGTAATTACATGTAACGCAACTACAAGTTGAGTTAGATTAGGACTGTAGTTGGAATAAGTTATGGTGGTTGAGAGAATTTCTCAAGTTAGTTAGGATCCTCCCACCTTTTTTTCAAGCCTCCTCTCCTATAAATACTTGAGGGGATCTATTGTACTTTTTTATCTTTTGGCAATGCAACAAAATTCTATCAGTTTGTATGTGCACTCTAAGACTTTGAGCTTAGATGTAAATCAAATTTGTTGATTTTATGGTAGTGCTCGTTAACCACAGGCAAACATCAGATTTGTTGCCTTCCCAACCATAGATGATAAAACTCTTATCGTCACCCCCGAGCACAGTACATGACCTTCATGTTGTTAAATTCATTGCTATTGATGCAATCATGACCTTGCATATATATGAATCAATACCTCCTAATAGACCTCAAGTCAGCCATATACTTTTGGCGCCAAGGATAGGGTTAGACCTATATATTACAAGTTAAATATGAGTCTCCCTTAGTTGCAAGATACATTTAACTTAATCACAACTTACACACAAGTGGTTTGCCCAAATAGGGCCTGCCCCGAATTAGACTCATACAACTGAGATATCCAAATGCCAAGGCCAACAGGCCACTTGGCATTTTGTGCACTAGGTTGGCCCTAGAAGGGATCCGACCTAGCTACACAACAACACTCCCTCTTAGCTAGGGAGGATTCCTTCTGAATAACCAAGTCACATAGTGACTACCACCATGGCTACTCCCATGAATAATACGTTCACCATAGCTACTCCAGAGGGTGAACAAGCACATCATGAAATTTCTTCCATGATACCCACCATACCTACTCGCAGAAGGTGGGCTCACCATGCCTACTCACAGAGGGTGGAGAATCCCACACTGAGGACATCCTTGGAGTGCCCCACGAAGCGTCGTGTGGTGGGGCTAGTGTTGAGATCCCAGAGCCTCAACTCACCGTCCCACAACCCTGACAGAGCAAACTGCCCATCTGATGAGATCACCACGTCTTGTACGAAGTGAGACTGGCCCGTGAGGCAACGCCTCAGCACGCCATAGGTCGTGTCTTTGGTCAGCTACCACAGTAGGATGGATTTTGTTGTTCGCTGCCCTTCAAGTGAATAATGTTGATCTTCCAATGATGATCGCTGCCTCTTAAAACCAGGTCCCAATCCTTCAAATGATGTTCGCTGACTTCAAGAAGAGTTCGTTGACCTCTTAGAAGGATTCGCTAACTTCTTAGAAGCATTCACTGGATGCTTAGATGAAATCGTTGATTAGAGAAATAATTCGCTTGAGTGTATTGAACACCCTAAAAAACACAGGACCTACCTTCAAACGGTTAGGCTCTATAGAAGGAACCCGCTCTAATACCATGTTGATTTTATGGTAGTGCTTGTTAACCACAAGCAAACATCAGATTTGTTGACTTCCCAACCATAGACAATAAAACTCTTATCCACCCCCCCCCCCCCCCCCCCGAGCACAATACATGACCTTCATGTTGTTAAATTCATTGCTATTAATGCAATCATGACCTTGCATATATATGAATCAATACCTCCTAATAGACCTCAAGTCAGTCATATACTTTTGGCGCCAAGGATAGGGTCAGACCTATATATTACAAGTTACAAATGACTCTCCCTTAGTTGCATGATACATTTATCTTAATCACAAGTTACACACAAGTGGTTCGCCCAAATAGGGCCTGCCCAAAATTAGACTCATACAACAGAGATATCCAAATGCCAAGGCCAACAGGCCACTTGGCATTTTGTGCACTAGGTCGGCCCTAGAAGGGATCCGACCTAGCTACACAACAACAAAATTGTTTTCAATAAAGAGACAAGTTATGTTGAGACTTTGTGCCAATTCAAGTTGTTATGTGACGACATTTTCTGAAGCTGATTGTGATCTTTGTTCTATTGTTCAAGAGGGATTTAAATGCAATCTTGCAAACTTTGACTTGCTTATTGTGTTTGGAATTTTGGGTATGGTTTTCAGACTTGGTCTTGCAGACTTTGAACTGTTTATCACGTTCGAAGCTAGTGTAGAAAGCTCAAGCAAAGGGGGTAACTTGCAGACTTTGTGCTGCTTTTATTTTCTATGTTTGTGCATAAGAGGTGCATCATATAGACAGACTTTGAGCTGTTGTGTGTTGTACGTTATTATCATTTTGAGAAGGTTGATATGACACCAAAAGTGTTGAAGACTTTGTGCTTTCATTTCTGTTTTCCCGTCTCGAGGAAATGACGGAGGTCTTTGTGCCTTCATGGAAAGTTTGCTTCCCTTTATGTTCCAAAAATCCTACAAAAAAATCTCATTTTTGTATTTGCTGTTATTTATTTCCAATTGCTATTACTTTTCTGTGAAGAGAAAAGAGTATAGCTTTTCTTGAAAAAAGAAGAAAGACTGTTGTCTCACCCATATTAGATTAGTTTAGTTAGTAGATAGAGGGAGCCTTCCCTAAATTAGGAGAGTATCATACTCACACACTGTGGCTGAAACCACAATTTTGCACATCCCCCAAGTGTACAAAATTTTCAACCAACAAAAGCATGAAGTGAAACACTACAAAAGAGTAAATGACACAATTTTTATGCTTACAATTAGGAGCTCGAGGAATCAAACCCATGTTGAGATAACAAATCATGTAAGGGCCATAATTTCAACATGGTTTAATTGTTTTATCCAATTCCCCACAATCACCATTATCTGAGCATGTAGGTTCAACTCATATCATTATAAACTTGCCCAGTCCACTAGTCACCAAACGATCTTGTTAGAGTACTACCAAAAATTGGTGAAGGTACATTTTATTTGTAGAGGCCAGCATAAGTTGGGAGTTAAGTTTCCAATTCACATTGGTGCATACAAGTGCTCTACAACCCAAGATGCAAAAAGCATTTAAGGAGAAAATTCTAATTTCAACTCCAAATTCTATGATAAAAGAATAATATATGGCACACTAGGGTCTCATGTTTTAGAGACTTGGTTCTAAATTTGCCCACCTAAATGATCATGAAGCCTATTTAGCAATCTATGCGGATGACTCTAAGGCCATAAGAAGAAAGAATAGTGGTATAGCACTACCGCAATTATCCTCCAATTATACAAAGAGCATCCAGCTGGATTGGCTGATTCGAGAGAAAAACGTTGTCACCATGCTTTGTAAAAGCATAATTGGATCACATGCCCCTGCCACCAATAGTTTGGGCAATAACGGAATGTACTCTAGCTAATAGTATGGAAAAAGCAGCAAGATGGAACAAATTGTTTCCTCACGAGAAAACTTGTTGTAACAGTCCTTCGGGACAGAAAAGGGAATGAGTCTAAACCCTCAAATCAGCCATAGGATACTCAAGAAAAACAGACAGCCTCATGTTCACATGTACCAATGATGACAAATGTGATACCACAGGTGGTAGTGGCTGGGACAAAGAGGAGAGAAGAAAGAAATTGAAGGGCTCTTTCAAGATAAATGATTGCCTTAACTCAGCAAGATCAGGTCGGTCAGAAAGAAGAGTGCAAGACCTCCTCCACAAGTGCAACTTAATCTTACTCCACCTCCTCTTGTTTTTTCATGTTCCTATATCCATTTCTCCTCGTATTCCTTTTAGTTGCCCCAGCTTTTTATGCTTGTTAATCAAGTTCTTCTCAATCAGAAGATGCATCTTCTTCTTCCGTGTCACCACCAGTGACCATAATCTTCTTTCCTATCATTCATTCGACCTATTCAGCCACCACTAACTCGACCTGCTGAAGAAATTCCAACCATCGCTGAAGACTCTGAAAAACTAGTTGATAATGCTCCTGAGCTGGTTAAGACATATTTCGTGAGGAAAAGAACAATTACCCCACAAATTGGTTGTCGTCTCTACCATGATTGAAAAAGATGAAATCAAAAGATAAAGAGAGAAACAAAATTTAAAAAGAATGATGAGAGTAATATTGTTGCTGAGACAACCACTCCACTAGAGGACAGGAATGTACAAGAGGTGAAGGCTACAGATTTTAGTCATCCAAACCAATTTGGAGCCTTCAAATAAACAAGGGGACATTAACATGTTGCAATTCACAACACATAGTGCTATCAAAAGGGTCTCAAAAGATTGAGAAGAGAGAGCAACCCTAAAGGCAGAAAACAAATAATTTGAAGCTCACAACCGGCATTTGATCAATCCTTTCGCCAAATATAGTTCCGCATCACTGCATAGAATTGTGGAGTGCACTCGAAGGAAACAATTGGATGGTTCGGTTTCATGTGAAAGGGTTACCAAAGTGGATTGGTTGGTCGTGTGATGACACTACTTCATGAGTTGTATGAATTGAAGAACATCAAGGTACCAAATAAGCAACAATCAGATTCTGGCAAGGCACCTTAGTGGTATCAGAGCGTTTTGCTGCCGTCCTACTACGGTTGGAAATCATTGAGCTCACATGGTTGACATTTGAGTGACCAGCACTCTTGCATTATTTCAATCATGGGAAAGACGAAGTCCATAGAGGAACTTATGGTAGAATTCATGCAGGCTTATCAAAACTATGATAAGAATTTAACGAGGGTTATACAACATCATGAGATCTTGGATCCTTTGTTTGCAAAAGAAAGGAAAACAAACACTAATGCAAATGATTTTAACAATACAAAACATGCATCCAGGAATGAGGAAGTCCTTTGAGATGTTGAAAACATGACACAAAGGTAAGACAATAATTCTGATTTTTGCAACTGCAGCCAAAATATTGAGCATAATCATGATGTAGATGTGGAGGTACATGAGGAAAAATGCTGAGGAAGGATCTACAAATATTGGCAAGCAAATTGGAAGTGTCAAAGATGAGGAATGTGCAGAGGATACAAGCTCTAACAGTTCTGATTTTTGTAGCAACAGTCAGAATTCTTTGCATTAGCATGAGGTAGCAGCCATTTCAATTAAGGAACATGCTTCTAGTTCGTTGCCACATGAAGGTACTCAAGATTTGGATGCGAAAAATAAGATTGGTGATGTAGATTCATGTCATGATGAATCTGATTTTGCAAGTCAGACCTTGGAAAATAAATCAGAAAATTCTTTGGTTGGCAATGAGTCCCTGGACTTGGTTTTGGATGAACATGCAACTACTGTGGAAGAGGAACTGTGCGAAGACTTTGTCAAATCAGTAGTTTCTTCAGTGTCTTTTGAGCCATCCTATGAGGTACATAGCAGCAGTACCTTAGTTGTTGATGTGTGCGTTGATGATTGCACACACAATGTTGCTTACCATGAGGTGAGTGGTGTGGATATAGCCTCATATCACAATGCAGATTTTGGGTCAGAACACTTGCATGGGAGTCATAAGTTTCAGAGTCCTCATCATTTGATTTGGTAACTGAAGGGGAATGACAATATGATGGCCACAACCATTGAGCTTTTTGATGTAGCTCGTCAGATATTAGCAACTTATAGTTGGAGTCCTCCTGTAACAGATGAGCACCATGATAGTGGTCTTTCCCTTACAGAGTTTCATACACTTCGAGAAGCAATTGGAATAATGAAGCAAAATTACCTACAGCTACTTGCGAACAGAGATTATCTTCTCGAGTGGGATGGTATCTGTTATGATGCTTTGAAGGGAAAGGAAGAGGAGGTTGATGAGCTCACTCATGAGCTTAAGGTAACTATGGGCTCATTGAAGAGCGCTAAGTTGGCCCTTCACAAGTCACAGTTATGGATAGAGGAGCTTACCGTGGAGTTGAGTTTGGCACAATCTTCACAAGTAACAAATATAGTACAGTTTCCTACAATGGCAGTTGGTGATGATCTTATATTGACGAGTTGCGGTGATGGATGTGTTGAGGATGTGGCTACATACGTCACAAATACAAGTGCAGTAGTCTCGGATGGGATGAGTATTTTGGTTGAGAGCAACAAAGAACCACTTGTTGCATCAGGTTCTCCCGAGGTTAGTGGTATGATAGATGATGCTGGTCATTTTGTTGATAGCCCTTGTGTGGCAGTGGTGGATTCTCCGACGAGTTGTGTGTTAGTTCACAATGTTACTCCATCATCTTCACTGGGAACTCACAGAGTGTCATCTAGTTGGGAGTATGGCTCTCATGTAGATTTGTTTCTCTCTTCTGGAAACAAATCTGTTACTTCATCCCATGCAGCTAATTTTGGACGCCAGCTTGTTATGTTGCAGAGTCAGTGTGGTCAGCTTAAGGTTGCTGAAAAAAAGGTTAATTCTGCCTCATTGTTTTTACTGCACGGATTCATTTATTGAGTACCTACTTGAGAGTCCAGAGTTTCAAGAGGGGCAGTTTGGAGTCACTAAGGATACTCTCATCAGAGGTTCATGCAGCATTCAACATTTGGTGGGAGCGATTGTAGATACTCTGACTACAATGCTTCCTCGTAGAGATTTTGTGGTTGGGTTTGCAGAGAGGGTTACCAGAGCCCCTACCCAATTAGTTGTTCGGGATCAAAGATTAGAGGCACCTCCTGATTCTAGAGTTGTTAGTGATGAGCCATTGACAGAGGTTGGAGCTTTCTACCCTAACTACACAGTGAGGTGTGCTCATCATTTTTCTTTTGATCCACATATGGAGGACTTGATGATGCATCGGTGTGGATTGGCTCTGAGATTATACCATCCTTGGTGGGATGGGTATTCACCATCGTTAGTAGATGGAATCAGTAGCTGCAAGTTGGTGCGGGACTACTTGCAGAGTCAGCACATCCATGGCCGTTTAGTAGAGGATGGAGATAGTGGTTGTGATACAGAGACCTTCAGGAGTTCTTATCTCCACAGTACAGAAGGATATGAGTCTAGGTTGCATTGGGACCCAGGTGGCGACAGAGTAAGCATTGCAGTTTGGGTGGGTCATGTTGGTTGGCTTCAGCACTACGGGTATGGTGAAGTTGGGATCGGTGTTGACCAGCGGAAGATGGTTGGTGGCATGAGGTACATTACACGACACTTCCCTTGGGATCCTGGTGGAGTGGTGTGTTCTTTGTTGTTGATATTGCTTGGGGACAAGCAATTTCAAGGAGGGCGGACCGTAATGTCCCCTTTTTAGCCGCTCTCATTTTATAATTGGTTAGCCTATCATTGGCCCTCGTAGATTAACTCAGATTGTTAAAGGGTCCCAATTGATAGAGATCGGTGTGTTATTTCTCTCAGAGCTTAGTATGGGTACAAGTTTGGCCTTCGTTGGACTCAATTTGGTACACTTACTAATTATAGTAAGTCATCATTTCAGGAAAGTCATGGTTTTTATTTATAGTAGGGCACCTGGACGAGCTATGATTGCAGTGTTGATCCCTTACACAGCTAGTTTAATCAAATAATGAGAGATTTACTATTTATGGTAAATCAGTGGTTGATAGAGAGGACCCTTACTATTTTTAGTAAGCCAATTGGATGCGTAGTGGACATAATGGTTAACTCCCAAGTTTAGAAGGAATGGAGAGATAATGATCATTTGTGGAGATATGTTATATTAATTATTAATAAAGTGATTACTTTATTAATAATTATTTACTTGGTGCAATTATAAAGTTATAAAGTCACTTTATACACAATGGGGCCATGACCCTCAATTTAAGTGATTTAAAAGTGTGTAAATGTAAAATAGAGTGTTATTGTTTCTGTGCAATCAGATTTGTTGTGGCTTCAAAATCTGGTATGTTAGGGTCAGATCAAAGAAATGACAATTGATTATGTCTCTTATCAATTTGCCTCTGTAGATACGAAGGCAAATGTATATATAGGTCACCGATCTCTATCTGTTTTGTTATTCAATTCGAACACCAAGTTCAATAGGGAGGATGGCGTATATATGCGATTATCTTCATGGAATTGTGCCCCCACAGGGGGTCGCGATCCTATGTGGAACCACGTAGGGTTGTGACCCCTGTGTGGAGCCACGATCCTCTACACCAGTGTTCATTACTTTAACCAAACTAAATGTTTGCAAAACTAATTTGTTAGTTAACACTAACTAAATTCCAATCTTAATTAAATCGTAAATAACAAAATTAGTATTTTGTGCGCTGATACAATTAGAGAAACAGATTTAGTTTTCTGAGTGTTACGACTGAGACTATAATTTAACACTCCCTCTTAGTCTTAGGAGTATAGGCCTAAAACTTTAATTGAGCTCATCACTAATCTCATGAGAATCACATCACCTAGGTGTGAAGTATCAATGTGTGATACTAAGGATATACTCACTTTGATATCCAAGTTTAAGCATCAGCCTGTGATACTAGGATATACTCACTTTGATATCCCTGTTTAAGTATCAGCCTGCAATACTAAGAATATACTCAATTTGATATCCCTGTTATAGTATGTGCACTGACATTAATCCGCTTACATAATGTCTACCATAACTTATCATATTACTGATATTCAAATTGTCTGATTTTCAGTTTATATGATCTTCCAAACATTTATAAGATCATCACCTTACAATGTTTAAATACAAGTGTTCATTAACTAAAGAATCGTCATCCTTTAGAAATGTACACAGGGAAAGGTTACATACTTCATATACTTAATTATATGAACAAGAAGTTTACATAATTTTAAACATCTTTATATGTATCAATTACATTTTAAACATACCAAGATACCTCCTGAAGTGATCAATTTTCACTCTTGCTAGGGGTTTGGTGAGAATGTCAGCTGTCTGATCTCCTGTATTGACATATTCCAATCTTATTACCTTTCTCTCTGTCATATCTCTCACATAGTGATATGGGATCTCAATGCGCTTGGATCTATCATGGAAATATAGATTCGCTGAAAGTTTAATGCAGCTCTGATTGTCACAATGAATGATTGTAGGCTTCAGACTTTCACCAAACAGTCCTACTATCAATTTCCTCAACCATACGGTTTCCTTAGCTACCATGGATGCAGCTATATATTCAGCTTTTGTGGAGCCTTGAGCTACAGATGATTGTTTTTTGCTGATCCAAGATACCATAGCTGATCCTAAGCTGAAACAGCATCCTAAAGTGCTCTTCCTGTCTATCACGCTTCCAGCCCAGTCTGAATCAAAGTATCCATGTAAGTTCAATGCAGTGTGTTCATAATGAAGTCCATAGTCCAAGGTACCTTGTCGATATCTCAATATATGCTTTACTGCAACCAAATATATTTCTTTGGGTTCAACCATGTGCTAACTGAGTGCATTTACTGCATAACATATATCAGGTCTGGTACATTAGTGATCCAATAATATGTATGTATAATGTTGGATCTGCAAATTTGGAATCTGCTATAGCTTCTTTTAGTTTATGAAGGTTTGTTTCCATAGGAGATGACATTGGCTTGCAATTCATCATTCCAAATCTCTTCAGAATGTCAATGGTGTATTTACCTTGATTTAGATAAATACCATCTGATCTTTGCCATACTTCTAATCCAAGGAAATAATGGAGTAGACCTAAATCCTTCATCTCAAACTCTGAAGCTAGTTCCTGTTTGCATTTTGCAATGAGATGATCTTCGCCTGTAATTAATAAGTCATCTACATATAATATCAGTATCAACATTTCACCTTTGATTGTTTTGAAATACAGATTTGGATAAGCAATGTTCTTAGTGAAACCTATCCCTAATAAGTAACTGTCAATTCTTTCATACCATGCTCTGGGAGCCTGTTTTAACCCATACAGTGCTTTCTCTAACTTGCATACATGTGTTTTTGCATTATTTACCTCAAATCCCTTAGGTTGCTCTAGATATACTTCTTCTTCAATTGTTCCATTCAAAAATGCAGTTTTTACGTCCATTTGATGAACTTTCCATCCTTTAGATGCTGCTATAGCCAAGATTGTTCTGACAGAAGTGTATCGTGCAATAGTTGCAAATGTTTCTTCATAGTCAATTCCTTCCTTCTGTGAGAAGCCTCGAGCAACAAATCTTGCCTTATGTTTTTCTATACTACCATCAACAGCATGCTTGATTTTAAAGAGCCATTTAGAAGATACAACTGATTTTCTTTTAGGTCTAGGCACAATTTTCCATACATCATTCTTTAAGATAGATTGGTATTCCTCTATCATGGTATCCTTCCATACTTGTTGTTTAAGAGCCTCTCCGGCACTTGAGGGTTCAGCATTTATGAGATGTGTCATTAGAGTAACATAGCTAGAAAATTTTGAAGGTCTTTTGCTTTCTCTAAATGTTCCTCTAGGTGCTGCATAGGATTTTGCTTCCTGTACTGTTTTGGTGGCCCATAGTGGTCTTTGCCTGGGATTCTCTGTTGTAGTGTTCTCATGTTCCAATGTGTTTTCCTTAGGATGCTCCCTCTGAGTTTCAGAAAGAGAATCTTCTCCCAAATTCATGGAACTAGTTGGGATCTCAGGTGTGATGGAACTGCTTGTTTTGTTAATGGCTACATCTTCTTCAAATATGACATCTCTGCTTAGATCTATTTGTCTTTGTCCAGGGATGAATATTCGGTAGGCTTTAGATGTTTCACTATATCCTACAAAAATCCCTTTCTGCCCAATAGGTTCTAGTTTAGTTCTTTTCTCCTTAGGTACATGAATATAAACAGGACATCCAAATATTTTGAGATGGCTAATATCAAGTTTAATTCCAGTAAAGACTTCTTCAAGAGTTTTGTCACCAATATGAGAGTGGGGACATCTGTTTTGAATGTATACAGCGGTATTAGTGGTTTCTCCCCAAAGTGCAGTTTCTAGGTTTTGATCCAACAACATAGCCCTTGCCACTTCTACTATTGTTCTATTCTTTCTTTCAGCAACCCCGTTTTGTTGAGGATTGTAGGGTACAGTGAACTCCCTCTTAATCCCAGCATCTTTACAAAACTCTTTAAATACATCTGATGTGTATTCCCTACCATTGTCAGTCCTTAGAGTTTTGATTTTCCTACCAGAATGATTTTCTGTAATATATTTGAACTCTTTAAATTTCCTAAGAATATCTTCAGATTCCTTACTTTTAAGAAAATAAATCCAAGTTTTCCTAGAGAAATCGTCTACAAAGATTACATAGTATAAAGCGTTTCCTAGTGATGGTTCAGACATAGGCCCACATAAGTTAGAGTAAACTAGTTCTAGTACTCCTTTAGTTTTTCTAGAGCTGCAGGGAAAAGAGCTTTTAGTGTTTTTCCCTAGTGCACATCCTTTACAAACATCTGAATGAATTGGCTTTAGTTTAGGCAGTCCTGTGACTAATTTCTCCATAGAGGGTAGAGCACGAAAGTGTAAGTGCCCTAGTCTTCTATGCCAAATTTCTGTTTGTTTTGTGACTTCATGAAGTAAGGTTTGATTTGGCTCATTACACAATTCATATAGGTGTCCTTGTCTGTAACCAATCACTTGTGCTCTTTTGAAGGTGGATGTTTTTGGCCATGCCATTACTTTTCCATCTATGAATGAGACTTTGTATCCATCATCCTCAAGTGCAGAGATAGAGACTAGGTTCCTTTTGATACCTGGTACAAATAGTACTCCGGTGAGTTGAATTGAGATTCCAAACTTTAGTCTGATTGTACATGTCCCGACACCTTTTACTGGATGTGCAAAGTCATCCCCTAATGTTACCTCTTCATTTGATCCCTCTTCAATTGAGTCTAATAATTCTCTGAATCCGGTGACATGTCTTGATGATCCACTATCTATCACCCAAGTGTTAGACTTGTTTGAAGCTTGATTTGATAGTGCTGAATATAATACAAACTTCTCAGATTCAAGTTTTGTGTTCCTCTCTACTTTGGCGAATGATGCCTGCTGTTTAAATTTGTCAGGACAATTAAATGACATATGTCCGTACTGATCACATCTGTAACATTGGATTTTTGACATGTCTTTCTTATGAAAGCTTTTCCCATGGTGGGATTTTCTTTTCTTGAAATTTCTCTTCTTGCCTTTCTTACGGGAGTCGGTATTCAGAATGTGGAGGTCCTCATTTTTTGTTTTGTGATTTCCCCCTTTCATTTGCCTTGATTCTTCAAGGAGACAATCATCCCTTAGTCAATCAAATTTTGTGAATTTATCCCTTGCATTTATGCCTTGTTTGAATGATTCCCAGGATTCAGGTAATCCGTCTAGGGTAATCATTGATAGTTCTTGCTTCTCGACATGATAATCAAGTTTTTGCAGTTGATCTCTGAGTGAACCTATCCTCATGAAGTATGAGTTTATTGATTCACCTTTATTTATACTTATGTGGTTCAACTGTCTTTTTAGAGCTAGGGTTTTGCTCGGATTGTTTATCTCATACGTCCTTCCAAGGGTTTTGTACATTTCATATGCGTGTCATATTTTAATATAAGTGGTATTATGTGATCCCTTACTGCATCTATCATGATTTTTACAGCTTTATCATTTCCTTCATTCCATACAGTTTTCTCATGTTCGTCTTCAGGTTCGGGCTTGTCTTCTTTTATGAATTTGATTACTTTGTTCTATTTTAATACTATCATAATTCTGACTTTCCAAGCCACAAAATTTGCTGCTCCTTCAAGTCTGTCCTCGAATCTGATTGTGTTCGCCATTTTAGAAATCTTCGATTTTAATTTGTAAACTTCGCTTTTAGTCTATTCGGATCTTTAAATAGTTAGGCTCTGAAGACATGGACCAGCTAGGACTCAAACCTAGGACCTTCCATACGCTGCTGGAGTGCTCTACCACTGAGCTACTAGCCCCTCTTGGACTAGTCCATCGTTGGTCCGGGTGTGGCTTATCTCCAACACCAACACCCCCCCTTAAGCCACAGCGCTTGTGTGCTTGGGGCTCCTAGCCTAGACCTAGCTCTGATACCATGTAAATGTAAAATAGACTGTTATTGTTTCTGTGCAATCAAATTTGCTGTAGCTTCGAAATATGGTATGTTAGGGTTAGATCGAAGAAATGAAAATCGATTATGTCTCTTATCGATTTGCCTCTGTAGGTACGAAGGCAAATGTATATATAGGTCACCGATCTCTGTCTGTTTTGTTATTCAATTCGAACACCAAGTTCAATAGGGAGGATGGCGTGTATATGCGATTGTCTTCATGGAATCGTGCCCCCACAGGGGGTTGTGATCCTATGTGGAACCAATCGTGACCCCTGTGTGGAGCCACGATCCTCTACACCGGCGTTCATTACTTTAACCAAACTAATTTGTTAGTTAACACTAACTAAATTCCAATCTTAATTAAATCGTAAATAACAGAATTAGTATTCTATGCGCTGATACAATTAGAGAAACAGATTTAGTTTTCTGAGTGTTACGACTGACACTATAATTTAACAAAGTGAATTAAATGATTATGATTTATGGGGTCAAATATCAAAGTAATTTATAAGTCAACGGGAGAACATAATATATCATTAAAAATGATATTAAAGTGCATTTATTATTTATGAGTATGAGCGCCCAAGTTTGAAAAGTATTTATAAAGTTTTATTAAAACCCTAAAAGTGGATTTCAAAAGAGAATTAAAGGCATTTAAGAGTAGAGAGGATATAAAGGGGTTTCAAAAAGCAAATCAAACACATATTCTTGATGTTATTTTGACTTGTGCTTTTTGATATGAGAGCTGAGTGTAGAAATACACAAGGGTTTCAGTCATCTACAGCATTGGAGAACGAAAACTCTTCAGTGTTTGTGCAATTTTGAGGCTGTGCAATACCAGCTGATATTATTGCTTGAGCAAGCTTCATCCAGGAGTTCTATTTGTGCTTAAAAGTGAAGAATTTCATCTAGGGTTTGAAGTATTTGGAGGTTTATCTACACCAGACCCAGGTATTCACCATTGGCAGCCATTATCAATCAGATTTCAAGCTTTAACTGCTGCTACAGTAACACGTGAACAGTAAACGCTACAGTGTTTGAGCAGATTTGTGAAAGATAATCAAGGAGTTTATTGCTACTATAATTTTCAGGGTTCATGTCATCATCAGCAAATCATTCCAGCAACTTGTGACAGGTTCTTTACATTGAATTCTCATGTTATTTGCTTGTAATCAGACTGTAGCAAATCACAGCCATTAAACATGGCATAATCTTGTTATGTTAGGGATTGGTAGTGGGAAAATCAGTCATTGTAATTTGCTTGTAGAGCATAATAATCAGAGTTTTGTAATCAGTCCATTTTATAACAGCATTGAATAAGAGGATTGTAGTTGTGTTTGCATGCCAACTGTTTGCATTAATGTCTATCTGTTGTAGGTGCACTTATCTCATGAGTAGGTCATATATATGCATCTGAAAATACAAAAGAGGAATTGCATTTGCATCTTAGCTTTGATTAGACATCTTAGTGATCATTTACAAGCATCCAAGACATATTTGGTACCAATCAAAACAAAACAATCAAACTGTAACACCGCACCAGCAAGCAAAGTGTTTGTCAAATTGTCTAAGGCAAAAAAATCAGGGTTTTACATCAGATCCTGGCAAGACATGTTACATTGTGTTTAGAATTAACTTTGCTTTTATATAAGAGTCATAAAATCCATAAAACACCACTTGTGAGAGACAATTTGTTTCAGTCTTCTGATATACCTGAGGCCAAAAAAAATTACCAAAAAATTGTTCAGTTTATTTCACCTTGCAAAAAACCCCAAAGATGCTATGATTGTGTCAGTAATTGTAGATTTTGTCAATGGTCTACTGTCTAGGGTTCATTTAATTTTCAAGAAGATTTCCCCTATAATTTGACAAGAGAATTTTCATTTACCTCACATGCTGTTCCGGTTTAAGTTGTATTGCAAAAGACAAACCAGAATTCTAACAACACTCAATTATGGATCATTGACCCTAATACAGTCAACTGTCATACTGTTCATTACTTGTTATGAATAATTGGTTGTATTGATTGTTTAGGGCATAGCCTATTTGTTATGATTCCCCGTTTGTATTATTAGAATGTCTTTTCAATACATGAAATTAGTTAGTGGAAGTTCCCAAGGCATGGCCTGTTCTTCAAAGGATACAAAGATCATGTTATGAGAATGAGGTAGAATGGTTTAACCTTCTGCCCATCCTTCATTCATTTCTGTCAATCCTTTGGTCTATGTTGATAAAGACCCATACTAAAATGTGTTCAAGCTCAACTTGAAAACCAGTCTCTTAGAACACAGCCTGTTTGAGTATTAAGAAAAATGTGTTAAAAATTAAAATGTTATAACATATTCACGAGAAACATAACTGGGATATACATTTAAGTTATTTAAGAACCGTATAGACAATGAATCAGAAATTTGACTGACTTTAAGCTTTGGCATGGCTTTAAATACCATTAGGGACTATAATTTGCAACAGACCCTTTCGATTGAGCATAACCACTCTTTGTATCAATTCTGAGATGAACAGTGTAGACAATGAATCAGAAATCTGACTGACTTTGAACTTTGACATGGCTGTAACTGCCATTAGGGACTATAATTTGTAACAGTCCCTTTCAATTGACCATAAACACTCTTTGTATCAATTCTGAGATAATCGTTTTGCTTGTGACCTAAGTTTGAATACTATAAACAAGGCCTATAATAACACATCTTGTACTTCTCATTGACAATACAACTAAGGCATGATTAGTTAGGCTTTTAAGTGAGAAATCATGTGAAATCTTCTGCAGTTGCATGAGACTATAACTTGGAAATTTAATGCAATTGAATTTGCCATAAAGAAGACTGTAGTATTACAAACTTAGTTGAGTAAATAGAAGGATTATGAAACATGATAAGGTGATTGGTTGACTGCAGTTTTAGTTATAAGTGGAACTAGGAAACATAAAGCTGTTAGAGATGAAATGGCTGACCGTGGCTTGTGATCTCCAAGACTTGGTTTGATGACTGTGATCTCATTATGACCAGCTTAGAGACATTATAACCTGTGCGTTCATGGAAACTTTGTCGTGACTAGATTTGGCACTGATTATTATTTCATGGTTACTCATTATGGTGAATATTATGACTGCTCATTGTAGATGCTGTTTGCTAAGCATTGTACGTCAAAACCACTAAATGTTATCACTAAAATAGTGAAGGAATTGACTCGGGTTGGAAATCTAGGTTTCCTCATATAAACCTGAACATTAATACACTTGATGGGCTGTGATTGAATTCTTCTTTAGTCATTTTATGAGTATGACAAAAGAAACAGATCCTTGTATGAAGTGGAGATATTATCATGAATTCATCAACTGATAAATTATAAGTGCAATCTTTTTCCCCGGCATGAATGTTGAAGGTCCTTGCAATTAGCATTTTGATGCCTAGATACAAAGGACTGAAGGAGCTATAACCACAGACTTCTCCATCTCTTTCATTAGTGACATTATGACTTCAATAACATCTACAAAGCATGAACTATTTTACAAGAATATCATATCAGTTTGACAAATGATGACCACATTCTGTCTTTACATCAAGGATCATGAACAATATCACATGATAGTTATGACTTATTTATAACTGTTTTGAAGGCAATAGGCTTTTGTAATACTCTTGTTTGATTGCTTAGCAAAACTATGATCTATCTCTTGAACCAATCAAATCTCAAGTCTTAAGTTAAAACTACTTCTAGTTGGAGATGATGAGCACGGAATATCTAGGCAAACTCAAGATTCCCTCAAGACTTTACCCAATTTATCTCAGATTTTAAATTTTATTAACCAGCCAGGAGATAGATCTCTTGGGAGCTTAATCATGGTTTCACGAGTTATGGAGTAAGAATAGTTTAAAAATACTTTAATCCAAAACATTGAATAACTTCATGAGTATTGTGGTCAAATTAATATAATTAATCTTTGGCCAAGGCATTATTTTTTGAGCATGTATATCTGGTGTTTCTATGCAAGAGTAGTTCAGAATGTATGATTGTTGTTGTTTGATGCATGTTGTCAAGCAATCATTTCTACATTTGTTCCATCTCTCTTCCATTAGCTTCTGCCATGGATCTCACTTGTGAAGAATACTGATCCAAACACAGCAATGTGTGTTGTCTTCGTCAATGCATTCGGCATTCTTAAGTCTTAACACACACACAACACAGTGCTCGTGCATCTTCACACAACAATGTTCACACGGTGCTCTCATGCCGCTCATAAGCATAGTATGCCAGTACACATGGTTGCACATGTTGGTGCCAAATCAAATCAGACCATACACGTGCAGCACATGCAGCACCAACATACACGTGTTATGCCTCCATACATGTGTGCCACCTAGCAGTATCTATGCCACAAAATATGGTTTTACAATGGGCACCATACACATCTAACATATAGCAGTATCCATGCCACATGCTATAGCTATACAACTGTATTATATGGGTTTGACACTTGACGTCATCCTAACCACACGTGTTATGCACCATACATGTTGGACATTTCTCATCACCTGTGTGGAGCATAGCTGATGGCTTACCTATACTATTGTAGGTACATACTTCTTTTATACATCTTGTATAGTTAGAAGAGGAATACATGGAATCTCATTTAAACACTCTGTACATTTTCCCCTATTCATTCTTTATAGAAGTGGCCTATCTACTAGAAGCCTCCACATCTCAAATGTGTGTTTGCTGCATATATGTTTTCCATTATGCATTCTATTATCTTGTTGCATTGCCAGCTAAGTTGCAGAATTGTCCACTAGTTCACCTAGGAATCATATCAAGGACTGCATCTTGTATAGTTAGAAGAGGAATACATGGAATCCCATCCAAAAACTCTATACATTTTCCCCAACTTCATTTTTTGGCATATCTACCAGAAGCCTCCACATATCAAATGTGACTTTGCTGCATGTATGTTTTCCATTACGCATTCTATGATCTTGTTGCATTACTAGCTAAGTTGCAACAAGATGAATTAAGCCTCCACCAGTTCACCTAGGAATCAGATTGAGGGCTGTCCCCTTTTAGGAATGAGATGGCTAGAGAATTGTTGCTGGATGCTCCTCCCTCCCTCTCCCTCATTCCCTTAAGGATGCTCCTCCCTCCCTCTCCCTCATTCCCTTAAGGAAATATTTTCTTCTACACCTTCCAGCAGACCATTGGACATCTTCAATAAATGACGTATTATTTGAGATCTCAACTTATTATAGTTTGGTCAAGACATTATTAATTGTACCTGATAACTTTTATCATCTTCTTACTATTTAGATTGTAACTGATTCTATCTGAGGTTGTTAATCCGGAATTATTGGAATTCATTTTTTACAATGATGTGGCACATTGATGTAATATCACAAACAGCTTATCTTATTTATTCTTGTAATCATAATAATGATTTACTATTTGTACCTTGCAAACTCTTTCTACAGAAAGCAGAAAACAGCATTTAATTCTTAGGCTGATCTAATGTATTGATTGTACCAGCCATATAAACTAAATTCTACCAGAGTCATTGATTGTTGTTGAAATAGGATATGAAAATATTTACACAAAGGGAAAAGTGTATGTTTAAATTATGCAATTAGTAAGGCAGGAGATTATGCATGTTCAAACAGATCTTGTACTTCTGATTATAAGTAGTAAAAGACATTAATGTAAACCTAATTCATATGAGTTAACTGGAATTATTATGACACCTCAGATTTAAGGATGTTAAATCTAGACAGTGATGATTAGCATAAAGCATAAAATCCTAAAATTTCATTAATAGTATTTGTGTAATCTATTTCTTAACTAGATGAAGTTATGAACCTAAACCAGCTCTTGTTGACATTGGTTACACAAGCAAAGGCATGGGATCATCATGTAACCTTGGCTACAATGAATTTAGCATTCCATGTTGTTAATGAACTGAGGATAAGATTACCCGCATGAACACTCCTGAAATCAAATCATACAAATATTTTGTTCTTTTTCATGATCTTGAATGTAACAAACCTAAGACACAAGGTTCCAGTTCGAGTTCAAATTCAACAAGAATAAAATTTGGATGAAATTTGAGGGGGATGGGAAATTCAAAAAAAATCGTGCTTTAATTCGCTTTACATAAATTTGATTTTTTTAAATACAGATCATATCCACAAAATTCTCAAAATAAATAATATTAAATTTGTTTATTTTAATTTAAATTTATTAAATTATATATATATATTAATAATTAAAAATCTAAATTAAATATTCTTAAATATTAAAATTTGAACTTATTAAATGTTAATAGCAAAAATTAAAAGTAAAACAATAAAATTATAGTATATTATACTAATAATATATAATATTTAATATTGTGCAGTCTTTTAGGGCAGCGTATAAATACATTTTTTCGGAGTCTATTTGAAAAACGGTAAAAAAAAACAAGAAACAGAGCATTCGATCCTGCCATGGCCAACCAGAAACCCTACATTTCATGCCGCAACCGCCCACAAAAACTTCTCGGAAAGGCATCGCATCGGCCCGCATCCCCCTAAGAACTTTGCAGCTGCCCTCATACATCCCAATGGCCACTATCGACGGCTCACCCACAGACAAAATTCATTTTAAGCATATATTTTAATAAAAGAAATCTTCACCTGTAGTCCTACAAATTTGAAGGTAAATTTTAATGAATTTCAAGCGTTTTTTATAGTGTTCCACCGGCGTTGGGGACCGGGGGACCAAGGGCTTAAGTTTGGGGACGTCCGGGGGACGGCAGCGAGGGGGTGGCAGGGTGGTGGTGCTATTGTTATACATATACATATAGTACTTGAAAAACTAGTTTTGAAAAGATGTATGACAGTATAATAGTATAAGAATTACATTTCAAATGAAACTATAGGAAATTTGAAATACTAAATCTAAATACCAATATTTCTTCAATGCTAATTATGTTGTTATATGTGGCCTAATCAGACTCAAAGATTAAATTTTCCCTACTTCCATCAGTGTGGTTTCCCCCTATATTTTTTGACAAGGGTTTGGGGGCAGCGCCCCCAAGTTGGGGTCAAGGGGCCTTGCGCGCTCCCTATTGCAATACAGGGTGGGGTTGGGGGGCCCTGCAAGGCCAAAAATACTTTTATTATTTTATAAAGGCGTCGGGTGTTATTTTTCTATTGGCCCACGTCCAATTAGGGTTGCCCCTTAACCCCCAAAAAAGTCTATTTTTTTTTTTTTTTTTAAAATTTTAATTTTAAACATTGAATATACGTGGGGGCGATGGGAGACGTCTGGGTGTCTCCCCATCCCTCAAGAGACGTTTGCACGTCTCTCGAAGGATGGGGAGATGCCCAGACGTCTCCCAAGGAGACGTGGAGACATCTCCACATCTCCTTGGGAGACACGGAGACGTCTCCCCGTCTCCGGCGGCGCTTGGGTGGCGGTGGCGGGACGGTGGGGGACGTCGCGTCCCCGTCCCCCCATCCTGAAGACGTCCCCGTCTCCGAGACACGGCCAAAAGGGGGGGGGACGCGTCCCCATGGAACACTGGTTTTTTATGAGTTCGCCAAATTTTAAATCTGAAGCCAAAAATTAGGCAAACCCTGTGACATAGTTACAAACAATAACCCTTTTCTAAGATTCTGTATGAGAAGGAAAAAGACAGTAAGAAATAAAATCACGAAAATTGTTTTTTCTACAAATTATTCAAAGACAAGATAATCAAGAGCTTTTCAAACATTGAATGTGTCTGATTAAACACACGCTCTTTCAAAACACCATGCACTACCTAATCAATTGCCTGAAAAACACTTCAGCAATTTTCAGCTTGAAACATATTATAGCGACTTCATTTTGACACTTTTTTAAAAGACATTGGGAGATAATATCACAGTGTCCATACAATTTCATTGATAAATACAGGAGACTGTATGCCTAGATTCTAGAAGTTGAAAAGTTTATAGATAAACAATGAGAGAATTCATCAGAACAAACAAGCAAAAATTATGTTCCAAAACAGCTAAAAACCCAAAAACTGCATGAAAAGAACAATATTCATTTACCTGCTTGAAAAGAGTAGCAAGCTTTCTCACTTCTGCTTTTTCTTGCAGCAGTTCTCCTTCTCTCTGTGTCAACTGAACTGTAAGTGCTTCTACCTACCATAATATTGTTTCCAGGATAAGTTAATACTTATAAATTTATAATTATGGACTACTGCCAACAGAAATACAAAATATTGAATACTGAATGAATCAAAATAGGTGTAACCAAGGAACAAAACAATAATAATGGAATATCACAGTCAAGGGAGATGAAAATAGAGGGAATCATAAATAGCACAGAAACGATACAAAGTGTCTATTGTACCTTTCAAATACATCTCTGCAATCAACTTTTTTTTTTTTTTTTCTCCTCTAAAAGTTACAGACTTCTTAAGCTAATGTATCTTGTAAACTAGCAATTCAATTCAATCAAATAAGTATACATCAATGAATAGGGGAAGATGACAAACCCAAAACAACTTCAATATAAATAGAAATCACCAGTTGAATCTCTACAATAATGCTGAACATGGCTTCTTGTCGTAAATATTCATTCACATGTTGAGAATGTTTTGTAGATGACAAGAATTATACATTATACTGAGGCTAGAATTCATAGAATATAAATATTAAGGGTCAAGTAAGTTGCATAAGGTTTTGATCAATGTACAAGGTCAAAGGTTGTAGGGAAAGTACAAGACCAGTCATTTGTATTTTATTGATTTCCAGTTTCTGCTAATGAAAAACACAATATACAATGATGGATATTTTTCTCTTCAAGTGCCTTACTTATCATATTTCTGCATTCATGCATTTTGAATGAATCCGAAGACTTTTTGAACCAACGTGGAAGATTGCAGTGAAAAAACCACATAAGATTTTACTATGACATTTTTCAGGATGTGCATGAGTTAATTCGACAAAAAGACAATCAAAGGAACCAAATTCAGTAAAAGGTAATCCATCCTCAAAATTTGAAGCCAAGAATCAATGAAGTACTTCTTTCTCTTAAAAGGTAGATAACATTTTGAAACTTATGTCAACCAATTTGATATTTAATACACCTATGTTGCCAAGTAGGCAAGTACTACCAAATCCCCCCAATACTCATATGGGTTTGGTCCAGCTTCAGGTCCAAACCTTATCCGCAACTAGGTATGCACTAGGTACCACTCTAAGGA